>NC_056731.1:1200259246-1200556746 GCF_019279795.1 Protopterus annectens | reverse complement strand
GTCATACTTTGATTTACAGTTGTCATAACCTGCAATACATATATGTGAAAGCAAGGGCATTTCCTTAAACAACTGCACAAACTGACAGTGGATATAGTAAGTGTACACACCCCTCTTAACATGCAAGGGTTTTGTAACATATCACATGAGACCACATGAATATTGCCATGAGATTTAGACCATTTTTGTATGACATGTAACCTTTGCATTCTGAATGAGAAACATACACATCAGGTACTGTTGGCATATCGTATGTGTTAGTATTACAAAAGCTGGCTTGCAGAAGGTGCGCACCCATAAACCAATACTTTGGTAAAGCACCTGCTGCTCTCAGTACAGCAGTCAGTCCTCTTGGGGTGGTGTTTCTCAGCATGGCACAACTCAACATGGCAATGTTTGCAAACTCTCCCTTGACAAATAACTCCAAATCTGTCCAATTGCAAGGCCATCCCATGTGCACAGCACTTGTCAGGTCAACACATAGACTGTGTTTCATATGTAGGTGTGGCCTCTGACTTGGCCACAGCAGACTGTTGATTGTGTTCTTGTGAATCCATCCTTTTGTTCATTTGGATGTAGGGTGTGGCCAATTGTTATGTGCAATGTTGCGATGCCTCCCCATCCACAGTTATGTGGCAGACACCAGACAGATCATAGCCTCAAGGGACTGGCGTTTGGAAGTGGTTATAATACAATCTGAATTGGCTACAGCCCCAGTTCAAGCTGGTGGACAGCAAACCCAAAGCAGGACACTGCCATCAACCTGCTTCATTTTGTGGGTAATACTGTTCTGCTGTTGTGCAGTACTGTTACTGTGCCAAACTAACATGACCAAATTGCATACAAAGATAGAGTTCAACCCTGGTCTCATAACTTCACACATTTCCACACATGCGTTTTGAAAAGTTGATGTTTTGTGAGGAACAGCTGCCATCATCAAAACACACCCTATACCCAAGACGGGGAGTCCATGGAAGACTGTTGTCACATGTAGTACACACCCAGTACTTGCCAGAGATATCTGATACCCATTCACTGTTGCTGTATGGCTCATGGCAGCCACCCTGGACATTTCTGGGATGATGTTTCCCAACCTATGTGTAGGGATGTTCACTTCTTCAAACTGTCACTGTTGGACCATCTCTTGTACACCTTTTGATGACTATCTACACTGTATTCCATGGCATATGCAATGCTGTGTGTATGTGTATATAGCATTCAATCCCTTTGCAGCATGTTAGGCTGTATGTGAACAATGGCTTTTGCTGTAGCAGGCAACTGTGGGTCTGTGTTGGGATAATCCTGGTATGTGAGCTGAATGTTATATGCAGGTACTGCAGGAGTCCATAATTGATGACAAGTGTGCACCCAATCTGATCAACTTCTGTGGTTGTATCACATGCTGATATACCCCACTATGAGCTTCCTCCTGTCCACACATATGCGTCTAGCTTCTTGGACTGTTTCAACTCCACATTCATGTTCCCCTAACAGAGTTGTATATTTCACATTTGCATTGCACAGATTATAGGTCACATGACAGGTTGCATGGCTTTGGTCTTGTATATGATGCTCACATTGTCATATCTCACACATACCTGGCATTGTGACATGGGTGTACACCTTTTATATGCACTGTCTGACAGTACTGTATACAACACATCCCTACTATTGGCACTCTGTCCCCACATTTTGGCAATCATTATCCAGATGCCCTGCAATAACAGGTTTGTGAGTTATGCTACTGATATGTAACATGTCATGCAAATAGGCCCCTGTGATATCATGCAGTGAGCCCCACCAAAGGTGATCTTGCAGATATATGCAATTTGCTGACTAACAGTTCAGTGCATGGCCACAAGCACAACCTTAAAATGCCTGGGGTACTGGTAAGCCACAACAGGAAGATCTCATACTTACTGGCCTCAGATTGGTGTGCCTCATGTTGATGAGAGGTACCTAGGTAATGTGAGGGAGAGGTATTGTCAGCAGCTTCACAATAGCCATCGGTCCAGGAGCAAAGCTACATGTATGCACAGGTACAGTCATATTACACTATTTGCTATTCTTCACTTGAAATGGGCACATGGGTGCATTACTAAACCCCACCCAGTGCTCTATTTTGCAAAGACACCTCATCTAAAGACTGTTATTACACAGTTAAAATGTAACCTCAGTATACTGATGTGGACTTTTGCCTTACCTGGATGCTCCTCGTCAGTTTCCTGGGTGGCACCCACCTCCACAACTGCTACATATTGTAGTGGTTGTTCTCTGTGGGCCACCCCAAGGTTGGCAAGCAGATCCTCCATTGCTGTAAGTGGGGCCTTTCTGGCTGGTCCCCCATCAGTAGTGGAATGGTCCCTTGCCATCGCAGCCACCCATTGCCATGCATGCTGAATCAGGTGAGTTGTTCTGTGCCTGACCTGTTCACCTGATACTCAAATGTATGTCATTATTTGGCGACTACAATCCTGAGATCATCCCAATGATTTGCCAGGAAAAAAGAGAAACAGGCCAAAAATATGAGCCAAATATCTGGACATTCTGGGAAAATCTGTACAGTTGAGAGGTATTATTATGCCTACAGCTTACTACCACTCCCAGGATTCAAACTATGGTTGTGTGCTAAAAATACAACAATTTCTGTTTCATCAAAGTGAGCTATTTAGAAACTGCTGTCTGTTCTTTCGGTATTTTCTGTCCAAGTCTCTCTTAGTTGTACAATCTGACCTTGTAATTGCAGCAGTCTTATACAGATATTCCTAGACATATTTTTATGTAGCACAGTGTGAGAAACAGTGGATGACACAAAAGTACTATTCTGATATAAGATCTTGGTGAATGCTACATGTCAGGCCATACAGTACCAGAGTAAACACAACCAGTCCAGGATTTAGAACTTTATTGCCAGCAGTTATGGATTTATTTAAATATCACCTATATGGGACTATTGCTGTCATATTTTCTGGTTTATTCAGTACAACCCATACACAGTTTGTATACTGCCAGGTGACTTTCTGCTACTTTATATTTATTTGTTATGATTACTATAAGCAGGATTGTTACTCACCAGCCTCGCAACACAGCCTTTGCAAACTACTGGCATGGGCTTCCTGATTCACAGCCCACGCAGCTGCAGCTGTAAAGGTAATAAAGAAATATTTAGGCATACCTATCAATCACACAGGCTGGACTTTGGTAAACAGTTATTGTTATATATACTTACACACTGCTGGAACATCACCCCTCTGCCTTGCTTCTTGGACCCACTCATTCAAGAGCTCCCACTTCCTCTGTTTCAAGTCAGTATAGTGGTGCCGGACCTGCACAGCAGTCTGAGGGATACCAGTGGCACTGGTGATATCAGGGGTGAGACTTTCCCAGGCTTCAACTTTATACTGGGAGCCCTGGTACTGGCCCTGCAGCAGTCTTTTGTCATGTCTTTTTTAACCAAAAGCCCTACCATGACCTTGGACTCCTGTATGCCCCAGCATTGCTCCCGGAAGCACATGCCCTCACCAACACCTGCCATACTGCCTACAGTGGGAAGCTGCAAAAAGTTTGGGCTGTATTCCCATATGTGGGGTTTAAATACAGCCGATTTCGTACCCTTTGCAGTGATTGGATAGTTTTGAATATACTGAGCTAAGCTACAGGCAAACCAGCTTAGCTAAGATTGGCAGTGCTTAAAGGGGCAGGTTCAGTACTGCTTACCAATGAGTAAATCCACTTAGCTAGGCTACTCATTGCTTAGCAGGCATATTTACATAATGCTTACACCTGGTAAGCAGATCTGGGCAGTGCTTAGCATTGCTTATTTTTTATTTTTTAGACTATTTGCTGTATGGGATGAATTCATCATTCATTACGTATTATAAATTTGTTTACTGTCATTGACATCCCCCAATGTGCTTTCATTACATTTATTCATGTGTGACTATACTGTACGGGGCACTTGTGTTTATATGGGGGTTTCACAACTTTATTCAACTGACACCTCACATCTGGACCTACTACAGTACTCTGGTTAACAAATATGTTATTTAGTAGCTTATTAAAAAAAAAAAATATTTATTTACTGCTTTCA
This sequence comes from Protopterus annectens, assembly GCF_019279795.1. Classification (NCBI taxonomy): domain Eukaryota; kingdom Metazoa; phylum Chordata; order Ceratodontiformes; family Protopteridae; genus Protopterus; species Protopterus annectens. The sequence goes on along the minus strand of NC_056731.1, from coordinate 1,200,552,656 downwards.
CATGTAAAATGAAAATTGGTTACAATGGGGATTGAACAACAGATGATAAAGGAGCCTAGTCAGCCTGTTATTGTTTGTAGTAATGAAGGAGATTTTAAGATCTTCAACTACACTACACTAAACATCTCTTCTGCTATGGCTGACTTCTTCTCTAAAGGACTGTCCTTTGTCCCTGACACCCGTATGGACTTGCCTAAAACACTTGTGGACCTTAAACTTTATGTTCGCAAATTGAACCTATTGGCTGTCTTAGGTAAAAACTCTTCCCTCATTAGACCCTTTAGAATTGCTAGTTTATTTAATCCGCCCTTGATAGGGAACCTTAAAACTTTCGAAAAATCCTGTGAATTGGACTTAAGGTTTTTGGCTGAAAGTTCATTTAACAACAAATATAAACATAAGTTAAATATAACATGTGAGGAACGTGATTTCATTAAATTATTACAGGATTGTAGAATTAGGGTCATGAAACCCGACAAGGGCAATGGGCTTATCTTTATGAACCAAGTGGACTATATTAATAAGCTTACTTCCCACTTAAATGATGGCCCATATGAAAAAGCTAGCACTAATGAGGTTATCACAGCATTCAATAGGGTGAAGGCTACGCTTGAAGATTTGTTCTTGGAAGACTTTATAGATACACACATCCACTCTTATCTTAACATTACAGCACCTAGAATGCCTTCTTTTTTCGGAACGCCAAAAATCCACAAATCCATTTGTGAACCCCCTTTCAGACCTATAGTTGATGGGAGGGGGTCTATGTTGGTGTCCTGTGCCAAATATGTGGATGGCGTCCTAAAACCATATATAGAAAAAGAAAATCAGATCTGCAAGGATTCGTGGAGCTTTCTAGAAAACATAAATAGAATACCTTTTGACCCTGATTTAAGCTTCCTAACTGTAGATGTGAAAGAACTTTATACGGTCATTCCACAACAGTTGGGATTGGAGTGGGTGAGGGAGTTCTTGGAGTCAAGGAATGTAGAACAAAACATTGTCTACATAATCGAGACTTTGTTAGAAATGGTGTTAAAATATAATTTTTTTAGTTTTGACAACGTGATATATAGGCAAGCCTCTGGTGTAGCAATGGGCTCACCATGTGGGGGGTCTTTTGCCAATTGTGTAATGGCAGAATGGGAAAACACATTACTGTTTAATAATCCATTATTTAAAAAGCATGTCGCCTGGTATACAAGATACCAGGACGACATGTTTATATTATGGAGAGGCTCCTTGGACATGGTGGCCCCTTTTATTGACGACATTAAGACCATGACTGACTTCTTAGATTTCACATTTGAAGTGAATGAGAGTAAAATCAGTTTTTTGGATATTAACCTAATCAAGGATAAAGAACTTGCTATGTTTACTAGCAACATTTATAGAAAGCCCACGTATTCTAATGGATTCTTGCACTTTGGTAGTTGCCACCCTATCCATCAAAAAAGAGCTGTAGTTAAAGGGCAGATGGTTAGGGCGGCACGGATGATAACCAAAGATGAAGATTTCCACTACGAATGTAGCAATCTGACCACTATGTTTGTCAATAGGGGGTACCCCGATTCTCTTATCTTAGAGATTGTATCTGAAGTGAAACACAAAAGAGAATCTGGCCATTTCAGACCCATCCTTAATAGAGCAGGGCCGAACTTGATGATTAATCAAGACTTGGCGGGGGGTCTGAACAGAAAGGGTGGAGAAGTTGATATAGAGGTCAGATTCTTGTGCACGTTCTCCATTGATCATCATTTTATCAGGGGGATCCTACAGAAAAATTGGGCCAACATAAAAGAAGACATAAACCTACAGCAACTACTGGGGACAACACCTAGTATAGCCTTTAGGAAAGGATTTAATTTAAAGGCATTGTTAGAAATGAATAGACACACTTCGTTTAACAGGGCCAAGGGTATGGTTAAATGCGGATTATGCAACCAGTGTAAATTTATGCAGGAAGGCAATTATGTGGTCATTAACAATGTAAAATATAAATTAACGGGTAACTTTAGCTGCTCATCCAAAGCAGTGGTGTATGTGGCAAGCTGTAAGCAGTGCCCTGCTTTTTACATAGGAAAAACTGAGAGGGCACTGCACAAAAGAGTATATGAGCATTTATATGCTATTTCTAAGAGAGATACTAATAACGCTCTGGCCTTCCATGTTATGGACAATAAAGAACACAGTTTCAGATTTACGGTTTTGAAACAAATTAGGACACAAATATTTTCAGGCCCATGGCAATTGTTATTAGAAAAGGAAGAGCTATTATGGCAGCTCAGGACAGCTGCACACACACACCCTGGTCTAAATGAAGCAATATCGCTCACTTGCATTCTAAAACTATTAGCTATTAAAAGGTAATATTTTTTAACCTGGCAGAGAGCTTGTGAAATTTTTTATGCAAGCTAAGTCCTATTCTCTTATCCTTGCTTTGTTTTTATTTTTAATGACTTTGCATCCGTTGTCTAACATAATTTTATAAGGGACATGATGAAGTAATGTGTGGTCGTTGTTTTGGACAGGATTTTAAATTGACCAACAATGTAGGGACATTTATTGCATTAAGGACAACAATATAACGTTAATTTATTGTAAAAATTAACACCTTTCTTTCCCTGTGTAGTATTCTTAGAACAGCAGGCATATGGGATAAGGTATAGATGTTTTGGTTTAAAACTCTAAACTTATAGGTGCCAATATTTAGAAAACTACTTAGGAGAGTTTTGTATTTGCATTTTAACAGTTATTTTAAAGGTTGGTTTTATGAGTGAAATGTAAATGTTCAGGATATAAGCTTTAAATGCAGTTGTGGTTTCCACATAATTTACAATTTATGTATCAGTATTTTTTTCACACAACATAAGAGTAGTGAGCATTTTACATATGAGTATTGACACATATCATTATTTTTGATAGAAAAGGTTTCTGAAAGATTGTGTTTCAAATGGCGAAACTAGTCGGATTTTTAAAGTGAGGTTTTGTTTTGCTTTTAATATTTAAACTGCTGGTCTTGTATGTATTTAAAGTCACAAGCTGACAATTGTTGAATCGCTAATTTGTTTGTTAATTTGTTAATTAGTTGATTGCATCCTATTTAAAGGAGTTTGCTATTACAACTGATTGTTTTACTTTTGTCTGAGGAAAGAGAGATAGGACTCTCTCCGAAAGTGCTTGTGGTTAATAAAAGCTCTAACATCATAGTGTACGAACTATTGTTGCTTTTCTGGCTCCTAACAGCTTCACTTGGCTGTGGATTATTACTTGGCTATCTACTTGGAATACGCCCAGCAGCTCGTTCCCTTGAACTTTTGTATCTTACAATGGGGATTGAACCAGGAATGGCTGCTTGCAAAACATACACTTTAATCACTATACTATTGTAGTACTGCTGATTTTGGATGTCTCTTGCTATTTAACTTCTTGTGCTATTTAAGCTGGACTAAGCATAGCTAAGCAATGGGCGCACCTGCGCAGCTACACTTAAACATTATTGCATCTATAAAAAAAATATATTTTTTGTGTTTTTTTTTTCATTTGTACCCTTCAGAATATCCATGCTAATGCTGAACCTGTTATTCTATCAACTTTCTGCTTTGTGGGACAATTGTCCCTTATGGTTTTGTCCATATTCCTTACTCTGACGGGTTGGGAGGTGTGCACTATGTGCTTATGCTACATCTGTTATTCTATCAACTTTTGCCTTGGTAGGGATGATTGTCCCTTATGGCTTTTACCAGATTTTTTACTCTGGTGGGTTTGGGGTGTTACAACCATTCTCACTCATTTTAAGTTGCCAAACAGCAATTCTGGTGTGCAGGGGGTGTGTGTATTGTGACAGCATTGCTCTCAGATACACCCCCTGCACTCATACACAGAACAGTATCCATTTAACAGCATGGCAGTGCGCCTTCATGAATATGCATGGTGTACTGTCATGCTGTGCTGGAACGGTCCCTTCCATGCAGGAATAAGCTATTCCTGCACAGAGTTGCTGAATCTCGTGGATGGTTTAGGGCCATGGGGAGCACCTTGGCTGTGCAGGGCTACAATGTCTTCTGTACATTTAGACCAACTACTGCACAGGTAGGAACTAAAGGTGGAGGTGTTTTGATTTACATTAAAAATAAACATACCTCAAAGCTAGTCAAACAGGATACTATGATTAAGCTTCTCCACTTCCAAATTACCACAGGTAAAGTCCTATACAATATCACTGCAAGCTACAGATCCACTTTTATGACACAAGAAACACATAACACATACTAAAATTTAATGGAGACACTCACCATTCAACCCAGTACAATATAGATGGGTAACTTTGCATACCCCATTATAAACTTGGAATCATATATGACTCCAGACTCACAGGTCCAGAATTCCTTGATTTTGTCAACACACACATCTTGGAAAAGATAGTCCATGCACCTTTTAGGGGTTCAAACATACTAGATGTAGTCCTCAGTAACATGGGAAAATGCTTACCACCCCTCACCCCCTAGTGTAATGTCCTCTCTGGTAAACTCAGACCATAAAGATGTTTCCTTTGGAAGGAAATAAAAATAAACAATCAGACTCCTGCTACTCCTGCTAACCCTTGAACATTTAGGAAGTGCATTCTTCCTATTATGTGATAACCTGTTAAACTTTCAAGACTCCTAAACTCTTAAAACTCTGATGCCTGTGTAGAATTGCTCACATAGTCGCTGGGCAATAATATTAATAGATGCATAGAGACAGCTCTATCTGCAGGAATAAGCACAGAACAGACTCAAAACCTAGCAACTCTGGTGGAATCCCAGCATCAATATGTTGTATAACAAAAGGAAGAATGCCATGGTAACAATTACTAAGTGCACCACCCAGCAGAAATCTCTCTCATCAATCTAAATAAGCAACTCAGATAGCAAAGCAAGCCCACAAAGTCAAACCTGAGGTGAAAATAACCTCCCAGGCTATGGATAACAATAAGGCTTTCTTTAGCTATGTCTGCAACCTTAAAGGCAGTAAACATAAATGTGCATAACTAATTGGAAATTGAGCCACCTGCACTGAACCAAAGGATATAGCAAATCTTCTGTTCCACAGATTCAGCTCCAGTTCTATCTCCCCACCCCACCCCTCAGGAAATACCATTGAACATATCACTAGGGAGTAAGTCCTTGACATACTCTCCAAGGCCAAGAATACTGTATCAGTGTGCCACAATAGCATGCCAGGATACCTTCTAAATAGGATGAAACATGACCTATCCTGGCCACTAGAGTCACTATTTAACAGTGGCCACCACACTGACTTTATGACACATGAATGGAGAACAGCAACAGTCATCCCTCTACAGAAGGGAAGGCTATCTACCGACCTCAGTAACTAGAGACCCATAAGTCTGACTAGTCTTACATGCAAAGCCATGAAAAGAGTTATCATGGAAAAGATTAACAATGAAATTGGAAATCTTTGGACAGTGGACACAACCCCGTTTGTTTTTGTCAAGGGAAAAGCGTGCTTACTTAACCTGGTGGATATCTTTGAGAGGGTAAACTAAGCAGTGGATGAGGGCAAAATGGTGCATACTGCCTAACTTGAACTGACCAAGGGATTTGATACAATAATCCCCTCAGGCATTGTGGACAAACTTACGGAATTAGGTATAAACCCCTAAATCTCAGATAGGACCCAAGAAGTAAGGAGAGGGCAGTCAACTTCCATAAAGAGTGGTCTATAATGAAGTCCCTCAGAACTAGGTCTGCTCCATTTTGGAATCTACTTCTCTGCCTAACCAAGTTTGCAGATGACTGAAACTAGAGGCAGTACTAAAACACTACCTAAAAACAATCTAATATCCTCTAAGAAGGGCTGACTCAGACAAATAACAGGTGCTAGAGCCATGTTCTAAAGCTCAATATCAAGAAATGCAAAATAGTATTCTTGGGAAAGATAGTTACCCCTGGAAACTTCTTCATTGATAAGACACCCCTAAGAGTAGACCCAGTAGTCATAAATTTGGGGATGCATGTAGATAGTAACCTGGCCTTCAACCATCAAGTGTCTACGGTAGTAAGGAAATAATTTTATTTTGCGCAATGTGTAAACAAGGATATGGCATCTAGGTCTAAGAAAGTCACTGTTCAACTGTATTCACCCCTCATCAGATTGGCCATTGATTACAATGTCTCTTTTGTTATGTACCAGACCAGTCACATGTAAAAACTGAAACATCTACATAGGTTCCTCACAAAAAGAATACATGGTGTAAATAACATGTCCTACGTGAAACTCATCAAAAGCCTATCTCTATAGTCAATCTTCTACATACTGTTGAGGGGCTATTTATGCCTGGCATACAAGACATCCTTGAATCCTGCCCTGATGGACCTTCTGCATATCTGCAAAACAAATAGCGTCAGAATTACCTGATCAAAGAACTTAACCCATGCTTGCAACATACAAAGGACAGGTATGTGTTTCAGAGACTATCCTTCCCTGGAACAAGCTTCTCATCCATGTGAAGCATGGTTCTTCCCAGACCCAATTTAAGCATAACTTGGACAAGTGGATGAGGAATCAGAAATTCACCCATGGTTGGGCATGTGTGTCTCTAATGGACAGAGGCAACCTGTAAATTCTTGACTACTCAAATCTGAATCCACATATATCCTTAGAATACTATTAAGGTTCCTAAAACTTGTCAGATACATTTAGGATGCATAGCTAGGCTTAATAAGGCCACTGTGGTCATTAGCCTAGTATGTAATTATTAACCTGAGTTGAATCCTAATATTTCTTACATGACCTTTGAAGAAAACAAGGGATCTAAAATGCTCATAGTTGTATCTTTCCAAAAAAAATGTTCACCTTGCAAAGTTCTCATTTAGCTGAATTTGAATTGCTTAGCCCAAGAATACATTTCTGGAAGCTCTTGTTTAGGGATATGGATAATGAGATGCAAGACGTGAAAATGTTTTAGTTCTTTTGTTTTTTTTATACAGATCAGGCATATATTTTTAAACAGTTTTATTAAATTATCATTTAAGACATTGGCACACATCCATTAATAGAAAAGAAACAAAATAAAACATATCAACATTTTTTTTCATTTCCATGCATTATACATTACATATATGTTTTCTTTCTTTATAGCAACTCTCGATTAGTCTACCATGATATAAATTGCTCATTTCCTGCCTTCCTTAAACCTCACTCATGATGAACATTATCTGCATGTATTTTTCTCACAGATTCCATTTATTTCTACAGTATATAATTTGCTCCTTCCGTTTTTTTAACATCCTATTTCCACTTCTTTCATCTCTTTTACAATATTCAGTACCTCAGATAGAGTTGGTTTAGATTTTGATTGCCATTTTCTAGCAATTGTTTTTTATGGCAGCTAATAGAATTAAACTTAATAAGGTCTTACTATGTCCAGGCAATTCAGATCATGTGTCTCAGCTCGAAAGAATAATTTCCTTACTTACAGTCACTTTCTTCCCCAATATTTCTAACAGAGTATTTTGTACGGAAGTTTTAAAATCTGCCAGATCACTACACTCCCAAAAACTATGTCAGCTATCTATTTCTTCCCTATCATACCTCCAGCATTTGCTAACTACCTAAACACATACTTAAAAAAGTGTTTTTTGGCAAGCTGTTAACAGTGGAGGCAGTTCGGGGACTACAATCCTCAGTGCATTTGCTTTTGTCCACTGATAGTGAAAGCCTTATAAAATCAGTTAAAGACAGAATACTGCATTTATATAATGACATATCTCTCGATCTTGCTTGCATTAATGTACTGATGCAATCTAGTGCTTCAGTTACCATGCTGTATAAATAATTTCTTTATATACAGTAATAAAATTAGTTGATGGCACAATACTGCACTTATGTAGTAACATAACTCATGCTCTTGCCTGCAGTAATGTATTGAAATGCACTCTAGAGTTTCACTTACTATGCTGTATTATTTATTTATTTATTTATTTATTTATTTATTTATTTATTTATATTAATGAAGTCAGTTAAGCACACAGTTCTGCTTACTACTTTATACATGCTTACCAGTGTTTTCAGCCAGTCTGGCCATTCATCTTTCCTGTTGTCTCCTGTTGTAAGAAATTTTTCCTGAGCTATAAAGAGAAGATATAAGACAATTCTTGTTTACCTGCATTTCATATTTTTCCTTAGAATTACTCATATGAGTAGTAGTTATTTTTCCCGGTCCCCTTCAATAAACACATCACACTAAATGCCATTTGACGAACTTTATTAAATTTCCATAACATAGCCTTGTTCACCAAATTCATTAATTACAGTTATTCATAATATAAATTTATTCCAAATACAGCATAACATCCTTGTAATGTTAATCAGGGCAGCGTACCTACTCACCCTGCCCTAGTAAGCAGCGTCTATACCTCTGCTCACTTACTTTATTTATGAAGCACCATCCTTGCAATGTTAATCAGGGCAGCGTACCTACTCACCCTGCCAACAAGCAGGGTCCACACCTCTGCTGGCTTACTTTACTTATACATACACCATTCATTGAATTACCTTCCACCAAATAAGCATCATCCTTACCTCAGCTTGCTTAGCTATTCAGCATGATTCCTCCAACTACTCATTTTCCTTACCCCATATCCTTGAAATGGACATCCAGACACCAGAGTGGGAACAGAAGAGGGTGGGCCTATCCCTCTTCTCCTTCAACTAGCCTGACCAGGCTGTTCCCCCTCCCTTCTACCCAAAATTCTTCAACCCACTACTTCCCATAAAGGGAAAGGTCAAGCCAAACATCATTCAGTGTACCCATCAATTGTAAAGTACCTTATTATCCCGTCATAAACACACCTTGCCATACCATCACTGATACAGACCCTAATGAAACTACATAAAGTAGAATTGCCGTGACCACACTGTACCACCGAAACATCCACCAAGAGAATACATACCCTTTTAGCCCACTTCCTTCAAAGCTAAAATCATGGCACAACCTGAATGGATTGACAACCTATAACCACAACATAACCACAAACTATAACCCCTTGAACTCAAATTGACACCCAGACAAAACTAGTATCAAGTCTCACACCCAGGACCCTGCTGACTGTAGCATATCACCTTAGTCCACCAACTACCCAGTTCTGGATGTGCAACTACTCAATTACCTTAGGGAATAGTCCAACTCCAAAACTTTAATGTCTTAACCTTAGATGTCGGAAAACCAGCACCCCTTGACCTGGTTCCTGAAATCTCACCTAGACTGAACCATGAGTACTCTACATGCCCAGCCATAACACCCCCAATTCACTCATTATTAATCCATCTTAATCCCTGTTTGTCCCTGGCCTCTCCCCTAGAAAGATCTCTTTCTTTATATTACCTATGCCACACGTAGGTAATTAAGACCTGTCTTACAGCTGCCTTATCCTGCAACCAAGCTTCCTTTAAACCAAGCTTCCTTTAAACCTTCTAACTCCCCAATAACAACACACCCATTTTCTACAACTGACCAACACAGCTACCTACCTAACATGCCTCTTAAAACCCTATCTAAATATTCACCCAAACCCCAAGTGAAATACTCATTGTGCTAGTCTGTAAACCTTAACCTCATATGTTAATGTTAACACTAACTACTCAAGGGACAATGTTGTCAAAACAAAGATTCCACCCATGAGGAACAAACTCCAGCATCTTGTCCAACTCCTCAATGGCCCTTCCCCCACATACGGTCCATACAACTGGATTAGTGAATACAACCACCCCAAGGTTCCAAGAAAGCAAGGATTGAACTTCACTGGTTTGCATGAGCCATAGGGCTGTAGCCTAATAAGTTCCTGTGCTCCTATGAATGTCATGAATCTCCTCATCCCGTGGGACCCCCACATTCCCCATAAACCATCCCCAACAGATTTCCCTTTGGCCTCCCCCACCTACCTCTTCCTTGCTTGCTCCCTACACCAATGCAATAATCAGCTCCCACTAATTAAACATAGAGCCTTAACATGCCTTACTAAGGTGATTACTCAGACCCTACTTGTGCCCTATTCTAGTGGCAACATCCATCTTATCAAAACATCCCCTTTCAAATCCCCTTTCAAGCCACCACATGATGCCTTCTGCACTTCAGCAATCCACACTTCAGCAATCTGCAAAGAAAAGAAAACAGTAAAGTCTATGTGGACACATACCAATAATTACCTAACATGGAGGCACTGACAAGGGCCACTGCCACCCATGAAGTGTTTGTCAAACTCTGCACCAAAATATGGCATCAGCACCTTTTTTTATATACTATGACTCATATCCTCTTGAACAGGAGTGGTAAGTGCTACCCAAAGAAAGGAGCCAGACATTTCTGGCTTATAACCATCCCCGAGCCAGTAGCCTAATAACTTCTTATGATACTAAGAGTGCTGTGACTGCCCTCCAACTACCCGAACCCCCTCCACATTGACATGCCTACATGAACACTAAATAAAATGCATTATCTGTAACCTCATCAAGCCTGTTGCAAAACCCAAACTCTTACCTAAGGCCATGGCTGTTGCTCCCTTTTACTATTGACTGCAAATGCCCAAAAACAGGGACAACTTTCAACATTAATCCAATATACTGAATGGTTAACAGAACAAATTGTACAACCAATTAACCCTGAAATCAAAACTCAAATGCCTGTCCTTCTCTGACTAGCAGTGTAAATCCTCTACCAAGAACTCAACAACTTTGAAAACCACTGACTTCCTTCAGTAACTATTGCTCACTTGTGCTCCCCATATGTAACATCCTAGCTCGCCACTGCTTCCATCATCAACAAATTCACTGTGTATCATCACAACTGATACTTGGCACACCATCATCTACAAAGAAAAGGAGAAAAGTAAGCCCTCTAATATGTAAAGAGAAAGCTCCACCTTATACCCACCTATTCCAAATTACAGCCGCAGTGTTCCAAGACCCCATCTGCAAGAAAAAAAAAGACATGTAAATCATCCAAAATACATAACACACATTCCAAGACATCTTCAAGGACAACCTATCCTGCCAACCCAGGAAGGAATGTACCACCACCACTCACATATATGACAAAGCAGCCATAACTGAAACTATGCCTCCAATGACCCTATCAGATACTCAAGATAAATTTAACTACCATTTGAGTACATTACAACTAAACCCCACACATGAAGAGACCTATCAATATCCACTACCCGGGTAACCTTGTGACTCCAGACCACTTCCATTAGTACCCTGTATAAGCCAAGCTAACTTATATTGTAAAGCCATCTGCCTAGCTCTTAACTTTCCATCTCCAAATGTGGCACAAGGTAAGAAAAGAAGACCACACCAATTTGATAAACTACACTTTTTCTTAAAAAAAAAAATTCTTACACCAAAAAGTCTAATTGGTCAGGTGGTCAACAACTAGAATAGCAGTGATGCAGAACATTAAGAATGCCCATGCATGCATGCAAATCAGTCCAACAGATTCTCACTTGGGCCTGCAGTGATGTCAAATGAACATGACATTTTACATCAAATCAGGAATAGGGTAACATTATGAAGAAAGCTAATATTTTTATTATGCCATTCCCATGAAGATTCCACTGAAAAAAATAGACACCTGACTTGTCAAATTCTTGACTATGATAATCTCCCTTCAAAAAATAAAAATAATGTATTTAAAATTTTAGCAATGGGGTACTTGAAGTTCCCTGTAACACATTTCCCAAAATGATAGAAAACTGATTAAAACTTACTTGAATAGAAATATAATATATTAAAATTATTTGTGATCCATCTGGCTCCATGCATTACTGACTGACCTTTTCAGGAACCTTAGTATGACCTCAAAAAGTACAGACCACCAAAATGATCATACAGCAGAGTAACATCAGCCAAAATTTTACAAAAAAAAAAAAAAAAAAAGTCAAACTTCATAAATCACATATATGTATGATCTCAGTTACATATTTGGCTGATCTGCCTCCTATTTCTCACATGATTTCTATCTGAGTTCATTTCCTCATGTTACATTACCAAAAACAAAAAAAAAAAAGCAATGGGCAGAGTCTAAACACAGTAATCATCACTAGCAGTTATTGTTTGCGTTATCTGTCACATCCAACAGTTTATTACATTTTTACAATCAATTCAAGCATTAGGTTTGGATATGTGCAGTAAAATATAACTTGGTTGAATTTTCCCTAAAGTAGACATGTTCCAGTAGTATTGAGTTAGAATATGAAGTGCCTTTATGTAATCTAATGTTTGCTGAACTTGCTTTCAACTGGCTTGGAATAAAAACCACACATTTCAAATGATGATAGGCTGCAGGCTGTAAATTTATATTTCTCTTTAGGTTTTAGGAGTATGTTATTTTCAGAATATCCAGGTGAGGATGCCTACTTCGGAAAAAGATAAAGTCACATTTGTGGTTTGTGCAGAAAAAAAAATAAATAAATAATTTCAATATCAGTATTCTGCAGTTTATATTATAAACTGTCACACCTTTGCAAGATATTTAGGGATTCCGTCTGACTCATTTTTTCACCGCAGTCAGTTTGGAAGGTGAACCAGCTCGTGGCAACCAAAGAAACCCACCCTTGAAGGAGACACCACCACAACCACCAACGACCGCTGCCTACCACTAATAACATGCAGACAACCCCCAACTCGCCAGAAACAAAACTGAAGCAATCGCCATCCCATTTCCCAATACCACCTCCCCCCCAATGACCAAGAACACAAGTGCAAATGCGCCAGAAATCTTGGAACCCACAGGAGCTTCCCAGAGAATACCCGCCTGGCTGAAAAGCCAACAAGTCCAACGGCCTGTGAAAATCCACCACTGACCACTGCTTCGGCTGAAAAATGCATACCCTACCAGACCACCAAACTCAAGCAACCATCCTCACCACTAAAGCATCCAGGGAAGCCCTCCACAACACCACATGCAGCTCAACAGCGAACCCACCCACAAACTAACAGAAACGGTCATACCGGACAAGGCATTTTTCCTTTTTTTTCCTTTCTAACTTGGCCTAAATGATCCCAACCCATTATTTGCAGGCAACTTAACCACTATCCAGTAGCACCAGATGGATGTTGAGTTGCTCCAGATCCACTCAACTGCACAATCAGTTGAAAACAGCACTACATTCACAACAGTGCTCCCCGCAGAAACTGAAAAGAAGTAGAAACCAACAAAAATTTAAGAGCGAGCCTAAGGTGAAAGCCTTAGTTTAATCTCCCAACTTCCATCAAATGCTGCATTCCCCTTGTACCCCAGAAGGCATGTAACCTCCTTAAATCCCAAGCTACCTCTTCACAGGAAAAAAAGGAAAACACCAACACTTTATGAGGCTCAACCCCTCCATGACCATTACAGCCTCACTGCTCCTAAGAAGACAGCTTTTTTCCTGAGCAGCAGGAATCATCACTGCAATTTGCCAGAAAGCAACAAACACTATGCGGAACCGACTTAAACCCTGAGGCAAGCCTGCCCCTTCAATCTAGACATTCCAAAAACCTAGCCAGTTGAAAACAGCAGAAAAATGAGTGGACACTAAGGGACAATGATCCATTTTTTTTTAAACTTCTTTGTGACAAAGCTCCTTACTCACAGAGCCCTCCCCCAACATTTGAAAGCCCGCAAAAACCAAATGCCATCATGAGCGCAAAAGAGATACCGATTTTTAACACAATATAAATATCCAATGAAACAAGGATACCTTAATCAGTCTAAGCTCAAGTTAGCACACAAAAAACTGAACACCCTGAGGAAACCAGAAAAATAAATAAATAAATAAATAAATAAATAAATAAAGACATATATAATGCCCAACTGCCTCCAACCAGTACGCAGAGGCCTACCATCTCTCCTAGGTATACCTACAGATCGTCATGGGCGTACCCTGCAATAGCAAGTTCACGCCAAAATGCGCTTGCCTAACCCAGCTACACTAGACTAAACCTCTTACGCCCCTACCCATCCCTATCTCATTTCTTCCCAACCATCCCTGCCTCCACTTAACCCTTTCACCACCCCAACCCACTTAACTCCCCCAAATAGCAACCTAATCCCCCCATGATGATGTTCCAGGACAACTTGGTTTGTTGCCAAACATCATTTGCAAGATATTTCATTCACTGCAGTATCTGACTAGTCGACCTTTGTTGAAATATATATTAACTATCTGTATTCTCTTGCTTTGCCAATCATCCTTTTACAGGAAGTTATAATCACATTGAAGAGAGGAACTTGAAAAAAAATGTTATGCTTTGTATGTGACAGTCTGGGAACTGTGTTCAGCCAGAAGGTGCACACACATAAGAAAATAGAGGTGGGCAAGCCTGAGTATAAGCTCGGCTCAGGCTTGTGATCCAGCAAATTAAAGAGACAAAAAAAAAAGAGAAGAGCCACAATCACAAGGTTTCTTTTTATCTGTTTCTTTTTTCTTTTTTTTTTTTTTTTTTGAGTAAATGCTGTCAGTTGATTCAGACCACCTCTGCAGGCTAAGGTTGCTTTCTATTAAGTATGGACTGCATATCTAAGCATTTTGGCTGGCTGGAATTTCAGAGAGGGTGGTGCCAATGTTCTGAAAAGGAAGAAGATTTAAGCAGTTTGCAAAGGAGACGACTACTGCAAGCATTATAGTTGGCCAATTCTTTTATAATAAGATTTGCAGGTCATTTTTTGGATGAGGGTTGCTTTACGTTCTTTACTCCAGCGTGCTTACATGCTTCTGTGGAGGGAGAGGAGCCTGTTTCAATGAGAAAAAGAGAGATTTGGAGAGCATGGAAAGCACTACCAATGCTAATGGTAGCATGGTCAGAATTCTTTTGTGTATTTATTTTTTGTTTAGTTTTGCTTTTATTGAAGTAAGCCCCGGTCACTCAGTTTTCCATAGTTTTATCTCAATGTAGTAAATCTCTGAATGGTGCTTAATATATGTTGGGGGATGAGTATAGGTGTTCAAGATTAACATGTTGAAATTGCCGTATTATTGTTGTAGTTTATTTTTTCTTTCACTTTCCTCACCATAAAACATCAAAGATGAGCACAAAACTCAGTTGCCTTTTTGGGAAAAGGGGTGTTGATTTACAAGGTCATCAAATGATCACTGCTGGGCAGGCAAATAAAAATGTGGGTGGCAGTGTATGCATTTACGGACCACAAGCTGAAATAGCAAAATGGTACTATAGTTCTTACATTTTTTTTTTCATTCTTTTCTCAGTGAGAAATTAGCATACAGAAAGGGGCTATCATTTTAGGGGCATACAATACATGAGAGCAAAAGGCAGTTATGGATGATATAGTTTGTTGGTGGGGTTGTATCCTCAGAAAGGGCACAATCCACTGGGACATCGTGTATATTTTGTACATAAAAAGATTATTAAGAATACTGATTTCTTTTCATTACTACTGTGTACTGCCTTAAAGGAAATGAAATGTGGTTTCTTATATAGAGCTAATGAAATCCAACATTGCATAATGCTTTTTTGTTCCATTTGAG
Source organism: Protopterus annectens (assembly GCF_019279795.1). Classification (NCBI taxonomy): domain Eukaryota; kingdom Metazoa; phylum Chordata; order Ceratodontiformes; family Protopteridae; genus Protopterus; species Protopterus annectens. Next base: position 1,200,537,126 of record NC_056731.1, on the reverse strand, counting down.
GAGTGCATCTATTTTTTACCTTGGGGCTGTTTGACCATTTCTTGAAAGGGGTGTTGAAACTATTGTATACTAAATTATCATTACACCAGAAGGGGAAAATGAAGTTTTTCCACTAGCCAATGCAACATTTCTTTCACTGCATACAGAGTGGTGTATGTATATGTTCTGTTTTTATATTTTTTCAATTTTTTTTCATTGTCAACAGACCTGTAGCTTGAGCAAAGTAAAGGGGTGGCTGGGTGCAAGCTGTTAGGAAGTGTAATGAATGTATTGTCACCATTAATTCATTAATTTGAGTAAATCCTGGCAGTGTAACTGTAATTTATTTAAGGAAAAAATCTCTCCTTCTCCATCAGACTTCCAGACTTATTTTTAATCCAGCTACTACTCCGATTGCCTGCTCTGGCTTGGCTCTTAGTGGGCTCTAAAAGCCAAGCCAGAACCTTGGCTCAGCAAGGTTTAGCTCTTCTTCAATAATCTCAGTCTTGCCTACTTTTAAAGAAAAATGTAGCAATTTATGGAAGTTTACATTTTCTTAGCTGTATAAAAGTATGTGCCTTAATAGTTTTCTTCCTTAAGAGTTCTAAGCATATAAGGGGATGATTTAAAAATGCATAAAGAAGTAATACATTAGTAATAAATGGTAATTTATCAACAATTCTGTACTGGAAATTCACTTGACAGTGCATTTATCCCCCCACCACCAACCTCCACTCAGACTAGAGTTAAGTGGTTGACTGAGTTCAGCCATCTTGTTTGTGCAATTAATACTGCAGGACAAATTACTGTCTTTTACAATAATTATACTAATAAATCATTTTCTGGCCTACAGAAACTATGTGCATGTAATTTAATTACTATTTAAGTTAATGCAATACTAAATTAAAATATGTAGAAATGCAAACTCTGTTTTACAAACATTTTTTGATTTCTGTATAGTTACATTAACCAATAATTGTAATTGCACTCATGAAAATATATATCTGTGATTTGCAGACATATATGCATATTATTATTTTACTGCTACATATGTTACACATATTGCTACATATGTTATTCATGCAAACAAATATGGTATCACATAAACATTCCATATATTTATATACAGATGCAGTTCTGTATACAGATATGTTTATTCTTTCTTTTGCATTACTTTAATAATATTACAGATATAATACATTTTTGCAGGTATACTCATTTCTTCTAGCAAATACCTTCAGTTATGTAATCTTATAGTTTTTTTTTAAATGTATGTTTAATATGACCCTCAAAAAATAATTAATGCTTACTATAGAATTCTGACCTTCTTGCCTCTACCTGGTCAACCCACTCAGTCAGCCTGTCAGGTCTACACTTCTGCAGGTCACCATACCTGTGGCAGCAGTGTTGGCAAGAGCAGGTGATCCCTGTCAGGAATGACATGTGCTCACCCAACCCCTACCAGACGTCTATCTTTTTCCACTCAATGCCTCTTACGCACAGCTGTATTTTATCCAAGTTTGACTCCCTAATTTTATCCAAGTTTGACTCCCTAAGAAGGTGGGCCATTAAAAAGGTCTCCTTGTCAGAACAGCTATGAGTACAGTCTTGTGCCATCACAGGTGCTATCATCATTCAAAGTGCCAGAATTAAAATGAAGAAAGCATGATCATGGCTGTGGTTCACAGGTTTAGAACTACTTCATTTGGAGTGTGTCACCACCTTAGCCAAACCCAGATAACCAGAAGGGCATTATACTAGGTGCTGTTATTATTGGCAGATTTGGTTTAACCAGAAATGTTTTGTTACATACATGTTTTATTTCTAAAGGAATATATTCACATTTCATTTATATAGTGCATAAAAAACAGTATTCAACTATTACTGCTGGATTGCCAGCTAGCTCACAGATAGGATGCAGGAAATCAAAACAGGGGAAGTTACCTCCACAAAGAGACTAAATAAAAATAAAAGCAAATACGAAAGAACTCTGGTTGACTAAGTTAGGAGATGACTGCAAGCAAGGAGCAGTCGTTGAATCCCAATTATAATTTGCCGTCCTGCAGGAAGGTTTGCCCAAATAAATAACTGGTGTCAAAATCATGGACTGAAACTAAATACGAAAAATCCATGATTGTATCCTTTGGGAAGTTATCTTCCCCAGGGAACTATGACATTGACAATACTCCCCTAAGAGTTTATCTGTTTTTTTTTTTTTTTCAGGATTTGGAACTTATGTTGTGAGTGACCTTATATTTGACCAGTATGTGTCCACTGTTGTAAGTAAGACCCCTTTACTCAGTCCTTGTTAGGCCAGTCATTGAATATAATACCTCCTTTGGCATGTATCTGTTCAGACACATGCAACAACTGGAATACCCACAGACATACCGTTCTAAAAGGACACAAGGCCTAAACAACATGTTTTGTTTAGACATTTGTTGACTGGGTTAGTCCAAGTGAGCAGCTGCTCCTTTTCAGCGGACACCCGAGGAGAAAAGCTCCCATAATTATACATACATGATGTAGGCAGAGGTGTACCATAAGTCACAATACAATTACTTGCTATACTAATCTCAATGCAATAACATGGACCGACTCAAAGTCCTGTCACAATATTCAGTATCCTCCAGACTGATAAAATGTAACCTGTGCCTAGCATACAAGGCATGCTCTGACCCAGTACTGATGGATTTTTTTTGCACACCAGCAAGTCAAATTGCATCAGAAATCTCAGTCTGGGGATCTAACCTCTCAATGCAAGATATATGCACAAAGTCTCAAATAATGGAGGGGGGACAAAGGCTCAAAAGTAGGGACAGATTTAAAATATTGCTCTTTTAAACATAGAAAGTTGCTAGAATGACAGCTTTTCCATCATTATATATTTTCAGAAGTATATAAAGTCTGAAACTCAAATGACTGCCATTATTTAGTATTATTTAGTGACTGCAATCCTTTTTGATTTGCTAGAAAACCACAAATTTTATGAGGAACACACCAAAAATAAGAGGCAAAAAGCTGGACATTCTGCAAAAATCTGGACAATTGAAAGGCATTTTTGGGGAAACAGGTATATCTCACAGAGAATACCGTTGCTCTGTAACACAATTCCCACCCACATAAAACAAAGTTCATCCCTGTCCATATTCAAGTGCAGCATAGATGTATGGATGGGAAACAGAAAATTTACCCCAGGACTGGCCCCTATACTACTAATGGACAGAGACAGCTCATAAATGCTCTGTCTCATGGGTGGGACCTCTCAAGTTATTTATGGTATGAACCCAGTTATTCTTATTGAGGTAGTATATAATTATTGGCCATGGGATGGGAAAAGCCAATATCTAACCAAATGGGATAGGTTAATTTGAGCACAAAAAAGGAAGCTGGCTAGGCTTAACATGGCCTGCAATGGCAGCTAGCTTGGTACATATCTATGAATCTATAAGAATAAAACAGGCAAATGCACGGTTGTGGAACTCAGAAGAAAAGGTTGGACAAGAGCTGTGAACGACACGGTCATATTAGCAATAATTAACAGACTCAGCACAGCTCCTCGTGGTGTCCTGCAGAGTTCTACAAGCAGCAGAGAGTGAAAGAGTGACTTTCCTGGATTTATAAGTATTTTTTCTGGCTTTCGCTTAAAGTACTGCATCTCGACTGCATTTCGCTTAAAAAACAGATCTGCATATTGTTTTTACTGTTCTTGTGTTGAATTTATACTGTTAGCACTTTAAAAAGTTATTTTTGTTTAATTTAATTGTTAGGCTAACACACTAAAGTGCGCTAGCCGTTTTATAGCATTTACTGTTTGTTACTGTATCTTTTCTCCCTTCTCTGTGAAAAAAAAAAAAAAAAAAAAAAAAAATCCTTGTTTTCCCGCTTTTCTGAACTAGAATAGTCCAGTCTTCAGATTTTGCTGATCTCTGGGCTTTGTCTTGGTTCCTGTGCTATCCATACCCTTATTTGGATAAGAGGAAGCTTCTTTGTTCACCAGTGGGAGTGGGGAGCACTGAGCAACCTATTTGCCCCAAAAGGATTGGTTTCAGCCCAGCAACTTGTAGTTTATTGGCTATTTTGGGTCAATTCCTGGCTCTTTTCAACCCCCTGCTATAAAGCCCGCTTTTGCGTGCTTTTTTACTTGTAACAGACTCAGCACAGCTTCTCGTGGTGTCCTGCAGAGTTCTACAAGCAGCAGAGAGTGAAAGAGTGACTTTCCTGGATTTATAAGTATTTTTTCTGGCTTTCGCTTAAAGTACTGCATCTCGACTGCATTTCGCTTAAAAAACAGCTCTGCATATTGTTTTTACTGTTCTTGTGTTGAATTTATACTGTTAGCACTTTAAAAAGTTGTTTTTGTTTAATTTAATTGTTAGGCTAACACACTAAAGTGCGCTAGCCGTTTTATAGCATTTACTGTTTGTTACTGTATCTTTTTCTCCCTTCTCTGTGAAAAAGAAAAAAAAAATCCTTGTTTTCCCGCTTTTCTGAACTAGAATAGTCCAGTCTTCAGATTTTGCTGATCTCTGGGCTTTGTCTTGGTTCCTGTGCTATCCATACCCTTATTTGGATAAGAGGAAGCTTCTTTGTTCACCAGTGGGAGTGGGGAGCACTGAGCAACCTATTTGTCCCTAGAGGATTGGTTCCAGCCCAGCAACTTGTAGTTTATTTGCCATTTTGGGTCAATTCCTTGCTCTTTTCAACCCCCTGCTATAAAGCCCACTTTTGCGCGCTTTAGCGCGTTTTAGCGCAAAGTTGCTCATAGAGCAGCATCGGGCAGCGCCGGTTAATCAAGTTTAAACTATTTCTGGCTCCGTAAAGTCTGCTCTTCAATTTTTCCCTTAGAACTGTTCTACTTTGAATCTATACAGCCTATACTCTATCTGAAAAGCTCAGCACTTGCTCCTAAAGCATTTCTTTATACAAGTAAAGCACTCTTAAACAAAAGAAAGTACTTCTTTCACCTAAATTCCCTTGAGTACCCATTTCCCTATATGTCCTTTCTGACTCAGTTACACAGCAATCTTTTTCACTATTTCTAGCATGTCGAAGTGTCAGTTGCTAGCGTCTTCTCCTGTTCAGCTGGTGACTCTGGGAATCTTGAGGCAATGTTACAATTGTCTCATATACACAGACAACCCTCTCCTCCTCCCAACAAATACAAATATATGCGAGAGATGCAACTATATAGCCAAACTGGAGGCTGAGCTCTCTCAATTCAGTACTGGCAAGACCAGTCAGGAGGAGAAGGTAACCACGCACACCACAAACCCAGTCTCACATAGAACTATCACAACTGCAAACCAAACACATAAACACACAAAAACATACTCGGAGGCGCTGATTAAAAATCTACCAAAACAACAGAGGCCTCCAAAGCAGACACCCAAGCAACCACCACCTCAAGACATAGCACATGCAACACATAGTTCACAAAGTCAGAGTGCTAAACAGTCACAGCCCTTAAAGCCAAACAGCATGCCAGACACACTTGTAATAGGTGACTCCATAGTCAGACACACTGACGTACCGCTCATCAGACTGAACAAAGAGAGGGTCACAGTAAGCTGCCTGTCGGGAGATAGAATCCGCCACATAACACAAGCACTCAGGTCACTCCACAGCAAGTACAAATATGACTCAGTCATTGTACATGCCGGTGTGAATGACCTGAAATGTACCTCCCTGGACTACATGAAAGGAGACATAGAGGAGCTCTCTGATTATGTAGCCCAAGCCGGTATGACCCTGACCCTGAGCAGCATCTTACCCTCATCAAGAATGATGCCACAGTACAAAGACAAAATGATCAGTTTTAACAATTGGCTTAATTACTGGTGTCATTCTAAGGGGATCCAATGTCTGTCTGCTTGGGATGACATGCTTGACAAGCCACGCTGCTTTGCAAGGAATGGCTTGCACCTGTCACCCCTGGGCTTCCGGATATTGGCCAAGGCTCTTGCCACCCCCATAGTGCCTTTTTTAGGCAAGGTTCAAAGGACAAACCTACCTCCCTAGAAAACACAAGTGGAAAAAAACTAAGGGTAATGCTGCTCAATGCCAGAAGTCTAAACCTCAAGATGCATGCCCTCGAAGCCCTCCTCAGTATGGAGAACATCGATGTCTGTGCAGTGACTGAAACCTGGTTCAAGGCTCCTGAGAGCACCCCAGCACTATCAGGTTTTACCTCATATCATGCTTTCCGGCCCCAAAACTTGGACCGAACCACAAAAGGAGGGGGAGTATCCATATTCATCAAAGATACCCACACCTCCAGGTTAGTGGCAACGCACAAAGCATCGGAGACCATCCAGGTGCAACTAACCATAGGCAAAACAGCCTTACAGTTTGTAGCATGCTACAGACCACCCTCTCAAACTCAGGAACCCCACACAGCCTTTCTGAAGACACTGGAGAGTATGAATGTCTCTCCAAATACCATCATATTGGGAGACTTCAACTACCCAAACATAGACTGGGAACATTACTCAAGCCCCAACACCCTAGCCCAAAGGTTCCTAGAATTCATAAACTCTAATGCAATGGAACAACTGGTCACCATTCCCACAAGAGGAGACAATATACTAGACCTGATCATCACAAACATGGGGACAAAATGCTCCACACCGGTAGTATATCCCTCTTTGGTAAGATCAGACCATAAATTAATCTCACTGGAAATCCACATCCCGCACCCACCCCCTGCACAAAAGACCACAGTGAAGAACTTCTCAAAAGCCAACTTCACACTTCTTAAGACTGAAGTGGTATCCTTCAAGGCCCCTGGGCCAGTGGAAACCACAACCCACACTGCTGAATCCTTTGCTAATGCCTTCTACGGGCACCTTCAAGAATGCATGGATCATGCAATCCCAAATAAAACCAAGACCCATTCCCCCAAAGGCAGGCGCCCGGTCTGGTGGACCCCAGCCATAAACAAACTCTCCAACAGGAGAAGGAAACTACTACATGACAGAGCAAAATCCCTAAAAGGGAAGGCATCTCTGATCAGTACTAGCAAAAAACTACGATCACTCATAAAATCATCCAAGGCCAACTTTGAGAGAAAAATCGCAAAAGACACAAAAGACAATCACAAGGCCTTCTTTAGCTATGTTAGAAACCTGGGTGGAAACTCCCAGATATGCTCAGAGTTAGTCCAAAATGGCACAAAATACACTGAACCCACTGACATTGCCAACATTCTGGCAGACAGGTTCAGTGCAAATTTCTCCTCCACCTCCCCCCCAAAAGGAGAAAAAACTATCCCAGCAGAGTGTAGCCCCCCTAACATCTCAGATGCCCAGATGAGAGCCGCCCTCTCTAAAGCTAAAAACACAGCATCAATGGGACCGGACGGTGTCCCGGGCTGTGTGCTACATGAACTCCAAGAGGAACTAAACCCACACATAAGGCTGCTGTTTAATCTTAGCCTTACTACAGGATACGTACCCAAAGAGTGGCATACGGCGACAGTGGTACCACTTCACAAAGGTGGTGCTTCTACGGACCATGGAAATTACCGCCCCATAAGCTTGACGAGCCTGGTCTGCAAAGCTATGGAGAGGATCATTATGGAACTCATAAACAAAGACATTGGGGACCTACAGACATTGGATCCTACCCAATTTGGCTTTGTCAAAGGCAGATCCTGCCTTTTGAACTTGATCGACTTTTTTGAAACAGTCACTAAGGCCATTGATGAGGGTAAGGCAGTTCACACAGCCTACCTTGACCTTGCAAAAGCCTTTGACACAATACCCCACTCGGGCATCATAGACAAACTCACCAGCTTAAATGTAAACCCATATGTCACAAGATGGGTTGCAAACTGGCTCAAGGACAGAACCCACAGGGTCAGAGTTGCTGGAGCTATGTCAGACTCTAAGCCAGTCACAAGCGGTGTCCCACAGGGCTCAGTCCTGGGACCCCTCTTGTTCGGCATTTATTTTTCCGAGGTACAGGCAAACATAGGAGGATTGTGGCTGACAAAGTTCGCAGATGACTGCAAACTGGGGGCCATAATTGATACTCCAGCAGACACAAACATCCTTCAGAGAGGCCTCATAGAAACAGATAATTGGTGCCAGAGCCATGGCCTTAAGCTGAACGCCAAAAAATGTATAGTCATACCCTTTGGGAAAAACAAGGTACCCACAAATTACCACATAGGTGGTAATCCATTAAGTACGGAAGAGGTAATCAGGGATCTTGGGACCCAGGTTGACAGTAACCTCTCATTTGACAATCCCATTGCCAAAGTGGTTAGGAAGACCTTCTATATTGCCCACCTTATCATGAAGGGTTTCACATCTAGATCAAAAGAGGTCATTGTGCCCCTGTACTCTTCTCTTATCAGGCCAATGATTGAGTACAATGCCCCATTTGGGATGTATCTTACCCGACACCTGCAGCAGTTGGAAAAACCCCAAAAGTTCCTCACCAAGAGAATAAAGGGTCTTAAACATATGTCATATGCTGCCCGACTGAAAAAACTCCAGCTCTGTTCAGTAGCATACCGCCTACTCAGAGGTGATCTGTGCCTGACGTACAAGGCCATGTCCAATCCGAAATTAATGGACATGCTCCACCTCAGTAAATCGAAATCCACCAGAGCCACGAGAGCAAGAGACTTAAACCTCAACACAGAAATAAATAGGACGTGCTGGAGGGACAGATTCATAACCCAGTGGCTCCCTACACTCTGGAACAGAATCCCAATCCATGTTAGGCAGAGCCCCTCACTAACTCTATTCAAGAGGAGTCTTGACGAGTGGATGGGAGATCGTAGGTTTACCCCGGGGGTCATCTCTGTGTCACTACTAGACAGAGGCACAGTAAACTAAACCCTAAAAGGGCATAGTATTCTCATCCTAAGGGGTGGTGAAAGCCACACACACTCTGGCTAGGCTTATAAATGCCCCAGGGCAGATAGCCTAGTACAAACCTATGAACCTATGAGATGTGACCATTACCATAATGAGTCAGGGCACTTTGTAAAAGATGTAAGAGACAAGCCATTTTTACTATTGTTTGAAAAACAAAGCAGATTAAATAGGTCACCACTGAAAATGCTGATGAAACTAAAAAATAATGTGCCAGTTGTAGTAACTGAACAGCTAGTTAAAATTCCTATACATGGAAAAGTTGTAAGTTTTAAAACTGATACAGGGCTTGAAGTTTATGTGCTATTACATGCTACATAGAGATGTTTCTCGAAACTTCCATGTTTGCATAAAGAAGAAGAAGAAATTTTTTATCAGATGAGGCAAGCTCAAGTCCATGGTAGATGTTTTTCCATTTCTGAGTAGAAGGGGCAACAAGTCTGGGTTTTGGGTTTATACGCTGACTGGTTCATATATAAATAATCTCCTCAAAAGGGGCAGTATAATGAGAGAAGGGCTTAAAAGTGAAGCTTTTCTCCTCAGATCTGTGCTGAAAAGGGGCTTTGCCTAGTCAGACCTTCCCAGTAATCAAAGGCAAATACATAAATAAATTGGTACAATAAATGAAGTCAGTGTAGATGCACTTGGTGAAATTGGCTTGCCTGACTGTTAACCAATAAAAATCAAACTAATACCAAATGACTTTCCATATGCCTTACCTATATCAGGAAGGGTTCCATTTTCCATGCTGTAGAAAGTAAAGGTAGAGTTTAAATAAATGCAAAGTCTTGGCATTATTGAAAGTGTAACTGAACTGACAGAGCAGTGTACTCCTGATGTGTGGCCCCAGTGGTTAAAAGTAATGGTCAAGTGCAAATGCGTGTTGACTTTAAAAGCTCAGGGGTACAGTTATACATGAAAGGTTTATACTACCTACATTGGAGTACATAACGCTCAAGCTAGTTAATGTGAAAGTGTTTTCCACATTGGACGGTTCTAGTGGATTTTGACAAATTCCATTAGTCAATGAAAAACAAAAGCTGACAAGATTCATTACTCCTTTGGGAAGATTCTATTTCAAAAGACAACCCTTTGTTATAAACTCAGCACTTGAGATTTTCCAACTTAACTTACTGATTTACTCAAAGATCTAGATGGTGTTGTTGCTATAACTGACATCCTAGTGTTTGGTCCACTTGACATGAGGTTAGTGTCAGTGCTATAAACAAGCATTCAGGTCTTAAACATAATCAAGACAATGCTGCTTTAGTAAAACAGAGCTTCATTACTATGGGTACTGTATATGTGCTAGTGATATCAAACCAGATGCATGTAAAGTCTGAGCAACAGCCAAGTTGCACATATCCATCTTATGTAACTGAACCAAGACATCCTTTCCTGAATACTTTGCTTTATAACAGACGTCTTAAAGAAAAATGTGCCATAGTCTTTGGGGACATGCTCAAACCCAAGCCTTTAATAAAATAAAATAAATGCTCACAGAAGTTAGAGTGATATCATACTATGACATCACTAAGCAAGAAACAGTGAATGCAGATGCTAGTACCTCTGACCTAGGTACCATGCTACTCCAGTTAGATAAATGAATATTGTGCCCTATATTATTGCTTCAGCATGTAAACATATGCTGAACAGAGACATTTCCAAATAAAAAAGGAATGCCTTGCAACTGTGTGGGACATGTCAAAAGTTCTCCAGCTACCTATTACTGTTTGAAAGTTTCTAGCACTAGACTGACCATAAATCATTAGCTCCCTTAACCAATGTAGACAACCTAGACAAATTGCCACTGAGGTGCAAGAGACAGTTAATGAAACTGAGAAAGTACAATGCCAAAGCAATACCTGTAACAGACAAAGAAATTGTTGTTGGTGATGTGTTACCAAACATCTTATATGTGACCAACCATTATGTGAAACTGAAAGTGACATTGTCAAACTTATGTGCAAAGCACTGTGATAACACAATCTGTAACCACCACGGGCTAGAAAAGTGTAAACAAGCTACCCAAACTAACTTAAAATTGCAAGCTGTTATCCAACATGTGGATAATAATTGGTTAAATTACTGGACACAAACCAAACAGCTTATGTACAAATATTTTGCAGTCAGAGTTCAGTTATCAGAGAAAGATGGATTATTATTGTACTAAGGAAGTCACAGTAGCCCTATATCAGTGAACAGAAGTGCTTCATCAAGTAACTCAGGGTCATCAAGGTTTTAATAAATGCAGAGAAAGAACCAAAAATTTCAGTGCAATGGTCTAACATCAGTCAAGACATTTTTAACTTAGTGTCAAAGTGCCATTTCAACATCGTGGAAAGACAATCACAGAAATATGAACCACTATTGCAAAGCCCATGGCAACAGAGTCCTTGACAAAAGATTGAGATTGACTTGCATGAGTTTGAAAGTAAGAACTACCTTGTTGGCTGTTATCCTCATAACAAAGAAATAATTCATGTACCACATATTAGAAGCCAAGAAATAATAGCCAGATCCAAAACTATGTTATCAAAATATTGTCTACCCATCGAATTAGCTAAAGAAAATGGCACACAATGTATGGCCTATGAATTCCAATAGTTTCTGGCTGATTACTGTTTCACTGAAGCAACATCAAGTCCTTATGATCCACAATCAAATGGTTTAAGTTACGAAAGCAGTACAGATGGCCAAAAAGATGTTTTAAACAAACTGATCTGCATAAAGCTGTGATGGCATATCAAGTAACTCCATATAGTGCCACCAAAGAAAGCCTGTCACAGTTAATAAGAACACAAATATAAATTAACTTGTCAATGCTAGAGTCAAAACTTGGGACAAAGACTTATTCTATACTACAACAGTTAAGTGTAATGACCAAAAAGCTGAAACTTTCTACAAAAAGTTCTGACTGACATAATTCTGCATGACTACTCCCTGTCCTGAAATCAGGTCGAACAGTCCACTTGAAGTTAGAAGTGGTGTCAAACTGCATGAAAATAAACAGATTGATCTCTGACCAATACATTCCAAGACTAGTGACAGAGATCTACCTGAAATGGATAAGTTTGGAAGTTTAAGTTTGTGTAATCACGGTAACTGACCCAGACCATTTGCAGTCCATTCAGTACAACTAAGTGTTCCTGTTACTGTTGCAGTTTTGCCTAGTGACTGTAAAAGTTCTGATGTTTGTCATAACAATATTTCTGGCCTGCTGAAAAACCATTTCAGATACCTTATAACAATATTTCTTAAAGCTTTTCTTTTACATGTTCCCAGTTTGATTCCATCCTGAGTCCAAATAGTTCTATTATAACCCAATGTGTAAGTCTAGCCTATAAACCTCAAGATACCAATAATAAATAGAGTGTCTAGGACAGTGAAGTACATAAACTGTAAAACATCAAATGGTGTCAAATTGATTATATTTTATGTTTGATCTTTTGCAGGCTCAGACTACTATGTTGAATGTATGATACAAATATGCACCATTGTACTCTTCATACTTTCAAAAAATGCAATTTTTTGAGTGAAGAGAAGAAATGTGGTGAGAAATAAACTAGAATTGTTAAATGCACATGTACAAATGTTTGTAGTGTCATTGGTACAGGTAGCCCAATTGGTGGTGCTGGAAGAGTAAAAGGTTCTAGTCCCACTCCAGGTAACTGCAGTCATTTTTTTTTAAATTACTGGCACTGCAGTGTGGCAGTAGGAAGCAAACCAAGGTCTCAACTGTTTGTGTCAGTGATAGCTCAGGTGGATATAAAACATCCCATGGCACCTTTCAGAAAGAGTAGAAGAACTTCCCTCATGCCTTGGCCAAATTTCCTCTAGTTGTATAAATACCACATTGGGACTCCCCTGAAAAGAGGTCATTAGCCTAGTGGGACTAACGCAGTTAGCAAAAGATAAATAAACATTGTGCATATGTGTATGCTGTCATGGCCCTTTAAGAATAATTTTGTACCATAATGAACTGTGAATCTTGAACATTAGTCATTTGGGGGTGAGATGCTAAATAGTAACATTGTTTAAGCTAAGCTGCCATATTGTTTGAAATAAAGTTACCTGTTTGCTGAAACTAGAATCCTGACATTTCTGAGATGACCCTCAAAGAAAGTAGTATGCATTTCATAATGACTTCTAATACAGCAATACTTTCTTCTCAGTCACTGATTCTATGCAGATGATGTTTGGCCACTTTACGTGTGCATCCACTGTGATTAAGAACATTGAGGCTTTGATTCATGAAAACTATCACACAAAGCCCGTGTGAGTGATGTATTTGTGATTCAGGAAACAGCTATACACATCGTGGCCAACTGGAAAACAGGAGATAGTAGAATTAGATGCCAATGACCATGTAATCAGCTGCTTAGCTAGTTAATGAAGGGAAAAAACATGACAGAGTAATTTAGAAACAGATAAAACACACCCAAACATACAACACTCACTTTACCAGCAAATTTAGCCATACGTCACTTTGAATACAGACACAGGAAAACATTTAAAAATGTTAGGGATTGAACAGCCATTGTAAATCTCTATCTGCAATAGATTCTGATAGAAAGTGCTACTGCTGATTTTGCCAGACCTCACCCTTGAGGACGTAGCATTTTCAGACCACATTTGTCCTACCATGACCGACATGAAATTGAAATAGTAGACCACTACACAGTGGACAGGAACACCATACAGGAAACAGTATACATCTAATGGCCCCATCTGAGACCCTGTGGGATCCATCCTACTGGATTCTAAGGTATGTGTAGCTTTATGTATTTTACCTACAGGGACCTTTCAGTGATCTGCAAGGGACACAGTTGAGGTTTCACAGGCTTCTACAACAAGAATACTCTACCAGTTCCTCAATGCAATACAAGTGGGTCTATATTATGTTGCCGAAATGGTATTCTGGCGAACACCTATTCAGCAACCCGTTATCAGTGGAAATTGCTTCAGCAATTCACTGAATTCACTAAGAGCAACAAAATAGTTGCCTGAAGCACAACAGACAACTACAGGACTTTGCCCTTTTCTCCACTGTAGTGCAATCTCGGAATTGGTATATACAGTTAGGGGGGCATGATGGGTGAAGCCCTCCACATGGGAGGGCTGTGGGAGTGAAACCCCCCACTTTGGTGGGTTCAAGTCAAGTAAAAGTTGGTCTGTTTTGCTATGGGCAACTATTTCTTGCCCTTAGTAAATTCAGTGAATTGCTGATGACATTTTCGATGATTACGAGTCACTGAATAGGTGTTTGCTGAAATACCATTTTGGCAAACTAATACAGACCCATGCAAGTGGGGTGGCATATTTGGTTTCCACATACTCCAGAAGAGAGAGCTAGCACAATGCAAAATTTCTGTGCCATAGCCCATTTCCCAGCGGTATTGGGGGCCAGAGGCTGCACCCAAATTGAAAAAAAGGCACCACCTGGTGAACTGAGTAGGAGGTAAGTGAACAAAAAAGGCATAACTATCAACTGCCAGGTGGTGTGTAATGCACAAGGTATCATCTGCAATGTGTGTTCAGGCACCCAAGCATTTTTTGTCTCTCCCACATATGGCACACCTGTGACTCCAATCAAAGGTTTACAATAGGTAACTTCTCACAAGGACATCAAGTGGGAGATGCTGGATATGCCATAGAACCTTGGCTAATGACTGCTATGAGAAACCCATACAATCCCTTTAAGCTGGTTACAACACTGCTTATGCACAAACTAGACACATCATAGAGGATGTGTCTGGGCAACTCAAGTAATGGTTCTGCTTTCTGGATATATCTGAAGGTGCCCTGCAATATGACACTGCCACCACAGACAAATTATTGACTGTGTGTGCCATCTTACATGATATTGTACTTAGAAAACATTTGCAACAGGGTCAACCAATACAGGGGCCACAGTTCCCAGCACCACACACAACAGCAGCTGACATTACTGAGGGGTCAGAAAAAGAGCCAGCAGCAAGGGACAATGATGACAGATGGAGGCGAGTACAATATGCATGGCACTGATTAAAGGGTAGGAAATGCACATAGAATCATCACTTAACATATAATCAACAGGTACAAACAGTAACACTGATGCATACAATCAAATCAGACTTTGTTTACCCATACATTGACTGGCTACTGTAATTATCAGACATAGGCAACCCCAAGCTAGGATGTTCAGCAGTACCAAAGGTGTGTGATCAATCTCTCATTACTACAATATATAAACAGAATATCGTAGCACAAATCACTATATCCAGCAAATACAGATACTAGTAATGATGCATTCAAAAGAATTAAAAACAGACTGGCTTTCCTGTGTAATTCCTAGCTACTCTGTGCATCAGCAATTATCATCCCATTTCAGACACACTTCCAAAGGAAGATCACTCTCAGCATCATCTGCACAAGCGGCTGAACAACATATCTTAAAAAAGTGTGAGTAAGCCTAAGTTAAGACACAATAAAAATTTGCAGTTATACAATATGGGCTTGTCAGATTGAACTCCTATTCAAACCTTTTGTACTTCTTTCTCAAATACTGTACTAATTCTAATATCACAAAGTACCACAGAATAACTTTACTACCAATAATGTTTAAAAACTTTTTCTACTTCTTTTTCACAAATACTGTACTACTCTCACTCCTACAGTGTACTGCATATAAACCAACTAACAGAAATGTTAAACTATCTACTCCATGCTGAAATGAGTCTGTAACTTATTTGTATATTGTCCTTTGAACAAGATGTTAAAATTCTGATTATTGCATGCTTTAATGTAGACATACCAGAAATGTTTAACTCTGTCTACTATGCACTGAAATTAGTCTATGTCCTTATACATAGTCCTGAAAACAAGATGTTAATATCTGAATATTGCATGTTGAATTGTAGTAATAGATGTAAATGAAATCCTCATTTGTACTATACAGTATGTGGAGCTTTTCTTCCCGGGCCTCCACTGAAAAGGGATCTGTGTCCAGTTGGACTTTCCCAGTTAACAAATGTAAAATAAATAAATATAAAAAAATTGCCTGGCCATGCACTGCTTGCTCATTAAGTGCATCAGACGTAAATCAGTCCAGATGAGACACCCTTCCAGAAGGCAGGCACTCTCAGCATCATTTGGACAAGTGGTTAAGCAAACTGTCCTACACAAATACTTACTACTACTACAAGTCCTACCACTACTATTAATACTAAAAGTAAGCAGACTAAACACTAATTTAAAATGATTGCATATACACAGGAAAACAAGACCTTGACTAACCATGCATTGGCTGTCCATTCTGTGCATCAGACATTAGGAACCCTAAGTCACAGACTGTGCAAAGGGCAGGGCAGAGTCATCATCACTTACACAATTTGTGGGGGGGGGGGGATTTACATGAGGCCATGTCTTAAACAGGGGAAGTGTGGACAGATGAGTTAACAGCAAGTATGCACACTCATGGCCAGTGTGTCCAGATGTGAGGAAGTCCATTGTGAAGTGTGTGCGTGTGTGTGTGTGTGTGTGTGTGTGTGTGTGTGTGTGTGTGTGTGTGTGTGTGTGTGTGTGTGTGTGAGTCGGCTGGAACACAGCTAAAGCTCTTGTGCCAGCACTATGCCCTGGCATCCTGGACAAGTAAGAGCCATGAATGGTAGGGGATCATGTTCATCGTGAATTCCCCAATCACTTCAACTGCTTTTGTCAGGATTTACACTGCTACTTCCACGATCATGGCTAGAAGTCAGAGCGCTACCTGTATATGAACAATGTTTGCTGGATGAATGTCATTACTGACATGTCCAGGGCCACAACCACATGGATGATCTCTTCTGGGTGTAGACACACCCTCCACTGAAGAAGCCATGGAAGTGCTAACACTGCAGGAGTTGAAGATGGGACATCAACAGCCATGCTGGCTGATGTCTGATGATGTACTTGCAGACCGGCCTCATGGATGCTGTCCCCCCCCAACAGATGATCAAAGGCAGATACAGTACAGCCAAGTATTTCACTCATCCTGTCCAAGGAGTCACACGTATGGTTCATCTAGTCTTGTATATCATAATGCATGCCATGCAGCAGTCTTACAACCTCTTTGAAGGCCCTGGTGTAACTTGCTTATATCTCCCTGATAGCCATTCACATATGTTGGTTGATAGCCACTGACACACCAACCTCAGGTGGAGGGTGGTAAGTATACCTTCTGTAAGCACCTCTACCGACACCCCTGTGTGGTGACTCCAGCTCCTGATAGTTAGGGGGTTACTATGCTATGTTTGCACTCGAGGCTACTACACTATCCTGATCAAACGTATCTCCATCAGCCAGTCCACTCTCAGATGGTAATGTCTCATGGGCATGCATAGGCATACTTACTGTGTATATACTGCAAAGAGGGAATGAATGGAGCACATTCCCTATGTCTGACATATTCCCTGCAGCCCTTGTGCCTGTTCATCACTGCCATAATTGTGAGAGGATTAGTTTCCTTCAGCATCAGATGGAAGGAGGTCCACAGTGCTGGTGTCAGACAATGATTCACCTGTGAATACATACAGAAAAAAAGCAATAACAGTAGCCATAGTACCAGAGCCAAAATACATCAACCTCACATGTAAATGCTGTGATCTTAGTGTCTACTAGACATAAGTAATACATGAAAGTATGCCAGTACCATACAAAAGTAGTCATTGTGCCTCAATGCCAGACTGACCTAAGCATAATAGTTGATAAAGGTAGTATAAGCATATGTGTCACCATCAGTTGTGATGGAGTATGTAATAAATATTTGAATAACATACCTAGGGCATCAATAGTGGAAATGCCCTGGGGCTGCTCCTTCCTCTGCCCTAACATCCAGCACCATACTTTGAACTCTTCTGAGTTGACTGGATCCCCAGTAGTTGACAGGAACTCCCTGTCTCAATGAGTGGTGGTTTGTCCCACCACTAGTATCACTTCACTCCCATGGCACAACCTGCACTCTGAGCTTGGCCTTATGAATGATGTCCCTGGCTCTGTGTCTGTTAACTTGAGTATATACGTCCCAGGCCACCAACAGCATTGACAATCTTGATCACCTGCTGCCAGTCATTGTCACAGAAGGGCTTGACAGAAGTGTGTAACTTCAAGAGACATCCACCATGGAGATGAACAGCCTGCAGTATGACCTCATTCTCAGCATCTGAGGAAGGAAGGTTTCCATGAAGATGAGCCCTTCCTACATTTAGATTTGTGAGCCATGTCCCTGTTGTGATGGAATAAAAACATGGATGTCATAACACAACATAACACATGTAGTAGAATAAACATTTTATAATTACAGAATAAAATATAGTAATATGCAGTTAGTGAATAGCATAGACAAGTATAGCACAAACATACATGCACCCTAAAAAATACAAGCAGTCTAAACAACAATATCAACAACAATAACAACAACAAACCAAGTTCCAAAACATAGCACTACACATAGGTGCAACCAATGGAAATACAACTAACACTCTAATATCCATATGCTCCCCCAACCGCAACGGAAGACAACAAATTTTATGACATGCAAGAATGAACACCTAACATGCAGAATAAACATCATAAACAGGCTGATAAGATGGGAAAGGTAAGAAAAGCTTACATAACTCCCCCAGTCACAGTTTAATATGAAAAAATATTGTAGATATAAATGTGTGCGTTGCATGACTCCCACAAATTACATTTCAGATTACTGAAAGACAAGAAATGCAGGACAAAGCACCTCACTGCACTAAAGGTACCGATATGATTCTATAATAGTCCATATGGGTGCAAATGACCTGAGGTACTGGACTATATGAAAATAGACTTTATGGAGCTCCCTGAATATATGACACAGACAGGTACGTGCCTTGCATTGAGTACCATTCTACCTTCACCAAGGATGATGCCACAGGATAAACAGAAAATAATTGTTTTAGTTTCTGGTGTTCCACCAAGGGAAGCCACTATCTATCAGTATGGGAAGACATGGTTAACAGACTACTTTGCTTTGCCAAGAATGATCTGCACCTCTCTGCCCCCCCCCCTGAACTTTTGGATATTTTTGTCCATCCCCTTACAGCCTTTTTTTACGTAATGTCAAAATGATAAAAACTGCCAAAAGAAAAATCAAAGCAACCATAAGGTGTTACTACTCAGTGCTAGGAGCCTAAACAAAAAACTACACACCCTACAAGCTCTCTTCACCCTGGACAAAGTAGACATCTATGCTGTTACTGAGATAAGTCAAAGAAAGTATTCTGGCAGTTGAAGACTACAGTGCCTTCTACACATTTGGACAACAGCAGCACAGACAGTGGCAAAGGGTGGACGTGCCTCAATCTACATTAGCAACAAACACACATCTAGGTTGGCTAAACAGGATGATACCCTGGAGTTCATCCACATTCAAGTCTCCAAGTCTCCAAAGACAAAGTGCCCTTTATGAGCCAAGAAGCTTGCAGCTCTTACCTGGACCTACTAGAAGCACTCACTATCCAACCAAATACCTTATTCATTGAAGACTTTAACTACTCCTCTATAGACTGGGAAATGTGCACTGCCTCTGACTTGCAGGTACAATGTTTCCTGGACTTTATTAATACAAGCACCCTGGACTAGATTGCACACTATCCAACCAGACAATCAAATATATTGGACCGATTAGTCACCAATGTGGGAAAGCATTGCATGGCCCCTGCTCCCGTCATGTCTCTTGGACCACAAAGCTGTCGCTCTTGAAATAAAAATCAACCTAGAAAACCCAATTAAACCCATAACAGTTATGAATTGCATCCTATTAAGTGCCAGTTTGTCAAAATTCATGACTCCCCCAAATCCTGAGAACATTGCTACCTATGCAGAACCCTGTACAAACATGTAAATGGCTGCTTTGAGGCTGCTGTACCTACCAAATGTAATTCCATATTAAGACCAAAAACAAGCCACATTGATGGAATCCTTACCTTAACAGACTATATAACAAAAGAAAAGTCATGACCAAAATCAGAAATATCAGCTCTCATAAAGACAAGAGCTCTCTAATTCAACTTAAGAAGAAACTAAGCAGTCAAAGAAAGTACAACAAGGACAACAAGGTCAGGATAGCCTCCCAGGCTAATGACAATCACAAGGCCTTCTTCAGCTATGTCAGGAGTCTTAAAAGTAATATTCAGTAGTGTGCAGAATTGGTGGTAAATGGCACAAGCTACTGGCTGATAAATTTAACTCTAACTTCACCCCCCACTCCTCCACCCCCCCCTTGAAATCACTTCTAGCATATACCTGCCAACTATCAAAAAGGAGCAGGTCCTGGAGATGCTCACTAAGGCCAAAAATATGGCTTCAGTGGGCCCTGATAATATCCCAGTTTGGCTCCTAAATAGCCTAAAATATGACCTAGTAGGACCACTTGAGGCAGTCTTCAACTACAGCTTAAAAACAGCTAGTGTGCCAGGTGAATGGAGAGCTGTAACAGTAATCCTCTTCATATGGGCAGATGATCAACTTACCCTGGAAAGTACAGTTTGCCAAGTCTAATATGCAAAGCAATAGACTTAATTACCATGTAAGAGATCAACAAGAATATTGGCAACTTTCAGAGATTGGACCCATCCCAGTTTGGCTTTAAGAGATGGTCTTTCCTATTTAATCTGCTAAACTTCTTAGAGAGAGTCATTATGGCCATGGATGATGGGAAAGCAGTGCATATCCCTTACCATGACTTGGACAAGGCATTTGATACAATACCCCACTCAGGTATTGTAGACAAACTCTCAGAACTTGGCAAAATCCTTACATAACTCACTGGATTGCTAGCTGGCTCACAGATAGGACCCAAGAAGTTAGGACTGGTGAGTCCACTTCCACCAATAGACTAGTCATCAGCAGAGTATCCCAGAACTCTGTGCTGGGTCTGCCCCTGTTTAGCATCTACTTCTCAGAAGTCAAAGCTAATGGCAAAGGCCTCTGGCTCACTAAGTTTGCTGATGTCTGTAAAATGGGAGATATCACAGATTCCTCCCCATAACATCAGCATCCTACAAGAGGGTCTAACACAAACAAATGACTGGTGTGGAAGCTCTGGATTAAAATTCAATGCAAAGAAATGCATTATAGTGTCATATGGGAAAGTGTCCACCCAAGCTAACTACTTTTTTGAAAAACACCCCTAAGAGTTGACCCAGTATGTAGACAGTAATCTGGCATTCGACCAACATGTAGCCAAGATAGCAAGAAATCAATTCTATGTCACCCATCTCATAAGCAAGGGTATGGCATCCAGGCCCAAGGAAGTAATAGCACCACTCTACTCAGCCCCTATCAGACCCATCATTGAGTACAGTGGCCCCTTTGGCATGTATCTAGCAAGGCACTTGCAGCAGCTGGAATGCCCTCAAAGGTTTACCATCATGAGAATCCAGGATATGAATACCCTGTCCTACACAGATCACCTTATGGTTCTATGTCTGTACTCTTTTTCGTACAGGTTATTGAGATCAATTCTGAGTATATTAGGTGTCCTCTGATCTGTATGTGATGGATCTCTTGAACATCTGCAAGACAAACAACACCAGAAACACTAGACCCAAAGACCTGAACTTTATCTGCAACATAAATAGAACCTACTGGAAGGACCAATATATATCTCAAATGATCCCTGCACTATGGAATACCTTCCCATCTATGTGAAGCAGACTTCATCCCTGACCTTATTCTAAAGAAACCCTGATTATTGGATGGGTAATCACAAATTCACCCATGGCCTGGTCTCCATGTCTCTGATGGACAGAGGTCAACAGTAAGTAAATTAATCCCCAAATAACATACCCCGCATATAACACTTAGCTACCTCATTACTAACATACCATACCATATAGGCAGCCAAGGAACTCTGGGTATGGAAGTAGACATAACCGTGCAATACGCTCTAAGACTACTCCTCCCTATTCCTATAGGAAACATGTTGAGAGTAGCAGGTTCAGTTGAACTTTGATCCACAGATTGTGCAGATAATCTAAATTGTACATGAGGTGGCTCTGCACACATCTCACATGAGGTGGCTCTGCACACATCTCAGACATGGGGTGAAGTTACCTAATAATGTGAACGATATAGACAACACAATGAATGTGGCTTAAACCCAAAGCATATATACACCTTAAACAATTGAGAATACTTGTGTCAGGCTTTAAAATATTCCTTAAACTGAGATTATAAAATTAAGTAATGCAGAACAATTTGTTTTTACACTCATCTTCATTATCATCCTCCTGTGTCCAATAACCCCATTAACACAGATGTGTGCAGTGTAAGCAAAAGAAAACAATTCTCATATCATCACTTTAGTGAAATTTGATTGCCTATTTCAAAAGTAGATTGACCAAAACATGTAGCCGACTTCCTGCTTTTTAACTGTTCATGTGGTACAACATGTTCCATTGCAATGCCATAGATGCAGTGTTTAAATCTTATGATGGTGTTGCCTAACTGAAATCATGATAATTAGTATACACATTTTACTTGTTGAAACTCACAAAGTTGACAAATCACTGCACTGAATTTTATGAAGAATTTTTTTCTGCATCTTTTCCATGATGTCCGTCATTTCAAAAAGGTGTCGGTCATCAATGCCTCTTAGTAACTGATAGCTCCCATCCTATGGCAAAAATTCAAAAACAATATTCCAGACTCACAAAGACTTATCTTATCCATCTGCCTTACAAACAAGGCTATCATCCATATGCCACAGTGTGAATCCAGAAAAGTATGTTATCTGCAACTGCCTTAATGGCTGATCATGTTAATGAAGTTTGTATTGATTGGTATGCAATATGTACAAGGTTTGAATCCACATCAGAAGTAGTGTACATGTGTACTCTTATGTGGCATAATACATATTATCATTTCTTTTCTTACACCTTAGTGTGCCCTACACCTTCTAAACACATGACATTTATAATGGTAATGCTGACATATAATTATTCATTGTGGATAAGAAACCTGATACTCATGAGTTTCCCAAAGTGGCCAACTCACCAATAATAATAATAATAATAACAATGCACTGCTGTGTGCATGATATGGAACACATATTACATGAACAAAAAAAAGAGAAAATATAACTTGTAAAGTACACATGTATTTGAATATACATAGCATATCAAAACAGCTTGTAAAACATCTTACTATCAGTGGTATAGCTGGAAAAAGATCATATGTAAATCTGACAGGAGTATTCTTGGGTGCACATCCCCTCATGTAGAGTCTGTATGCCTCTGCACTCTATATTTGCCTTCATTTAAAATATTCACCCATCCATCCATCCATCCATCCATCCATCCATCCATCCATCCATCCATCCATCCATCACCTCTTTTTCACACTTTTGCACATGGGGTTGGTTTATCAATTCACCAGTGACAATCATCTAAAGATAGTTTTCAAAAGACTGGGTGGCTAGTCCTGCCATGGTTGTTCTTCCAAAGCACAGGTACAGCTGCACACCCAAGCACATCACAAATATTTATGTGTCTAGACCACTGTTAATGGTCAGTGATGACTGCAGAGAACTGGTGTGTCCTATGGCAAAAACTCAAAAAATAATTACACATGCACTAAGACATTGCCATCAGTTGTTCACCTTAGTGTTGCATCGGCACGCATCAGTTATTATTCAAAATACAAATATAATTAATGAAAAGACAAAGTATTCCGCATAAATGCACATCTGTCTCCAGTTGTTACGCATATGAAGGAATACCATATAGTGAAATAGTTAAATATTTGTAATACATTGCATAGATCTTCATTTGAGTTTTATATTGTCAGTCTGCATATGTAGTACAGAATCACAACACAGACATGAGATAGAAAAAAGAAAAAAAATGGCTTGCTAAACATGATGACATATGCACATTACTAGAATATATACTGTATAATTTCTGATACACCTGAAGATGTAGACTGTGTAGGTATATTCCCAGTTATGTACATTTGTAGTCCTTACATTACACCCTTGTAATGTTAGTTCTCCTGTAGCATTACTTGTTAGTATACAGAATTTAAATGTTCATATTTCTTTTTTCATGGGTTCAATTCCAAGCTGCAATATGTAATCCATCGCACTTTATTTTTTTTATGTCACGGCAATGCATCTTGCAATAGTGATAAAAAATGCACAGAAGAACAAAACAGATGAACAGAAATATTATGCTTGTGGCTATATATTTCTCTGTAATAATGTTAACCTTATTAATGTCATAAACTATCCTTGAGTACATCCCCAGAGGCGCAATACTGTCCAATGAAATGCAACTATGATACCAACAGTGACCAGCATGAGCTGGAGTCACTGGTTGCTGTGAAACATATCTATCTATCTATCTATCTATCTATCTATCTATCTATCTATCTATCTATCTATCTATCTATCTATGTGTACATGGACAAGTATTACTACCATGAGTGCAGAGATAATAACTTCAGTAATTCTAGACCACTTCTTTGCCATCTCTTGTGCAAATGTGTTTCTACATGGTGTCGGTAGATGTGCACAGGCTGGTGCATGTGAGATCTGATTTGGGCACCAATTCCCCTGCGATTTTTTTTTCTTATATCTTTGGAGAGAGGATATGGCAGGCAATGGTGAGGATAGTGATCCATTTAGAGTACAGAGGAGGTATGAGAAGGGGTTTTGCATTTTTTAGTCCTCCTTGTTAAAAATTATAGCCAGCTTTCTATGCAAGGTGGCTATATTGTGTCTCAGTACAAGGCTGAGGCTTGGAATAGTTTAGCCAATGCTGTTACCTGTCCTACTGGCATCCCACACATGGGGAAACAGAGCTGCTACCATTACAGAGACTTAAAAAAGTAAAAACATGACCTCTTCAGCTGATGGGAGGATTATTATAGGTCCCACTCACTACCTGAGTACTGCGAGTATAGTACCCAATATGCAAAACTCACAAGTCTTCATTACTGTTTTTTTTTTATGTGTAACCCCCTGCAGAGTTTGAATGAATCTGGGAGGTACAGCAGGTGAAACTGTGACACCTCAGAGGGACACTAGGTAGTATGGATTCAGGTATGACTGATTGCCTTGTCAGAATAGTACTGATTTTATTAATAGGTTATCAGGTATCTGGACATCAGGCCACAAGTGGTTGCCAGACAACTACATAAGTATGAATATTCTACATTTCCAAACTCTACAGACCTAAGACATTAGATCATGTAGCTTTGAACTAGTCAGTTGTTAGCTAAATGGAGATGAATTTGGGTTCAGTTTCAGACAACAGAAAGTATGTCTGACATGCATTTTATAATTCATTATATACTTTCTGTACTCATGCCTTACAATAAAATGTAGTCAAGTGTGATACAAGCAGAGTCAGCCTTTGGTCAACTGGTGCCCTAGTCAAAAGGGCTCCACAGCTCCCCCATCACTCCACCCAGTGCTCCCATCTTGATGTCTACCTACACTATCCAGATTACTGGGAAAGTGCTCCTGCTAGAGTGGCATCCTAGGTGGCTGCCTAGTTGGCCTATGCCTAAGGTCTGCTATAGATACAAGTTTACTTAACTGTTGTCCATAAACCACTTGTAAAATAATTAAACTTTTTGTCAAATATTTATAATTGTGAGAGTCAGAAATATGATAAGATTACCATATGACTAATTTATGGCCTCAGATGTTGATATCTGGATGTAAATAATGTTCAAAATGTTTGTGAAATATGTAATGACTGCGAAATTAACATTACAGCATATTTATGATATTTGTTTGTCTTTCTCCCCACCTTTTTTACTTCAATTGTTGTTTTTTTTTCTTTCATTGCATTTCAGCATTCGTTAATATTTCATCATGATCACTAGCAAAGGGAGCTCATCCAACCACAATGGAATGGATCTCCACCCCTCTACAGGTGGCTGCAACAGCACAACCACCAGCAGCAAAAGCACCCAACATTTTGGGTCACAACCTGGCAGTCTCGCATCCAGAACCCTTGCACTACTAGCACCACCTTCACCAGCCAGCTCTCACCCAGGGGCTGGTACAGTGGTACCCACTAGGAGAAGTGGCAGTGAATCTGGCAATAATGCCACCAGAGAAGAACTAACTGAGATGATGGTGGAGATCATGGAGAGGGGCCCAAGTGCCTGCATCAGACATATGGAAACAATCATGCAGGAAATTGCCAAATTGCTGCCCCATCCAGCACTGCCCCAGTGGTATGCTACAGGAGACAGAGCTGACAGTACTGAGGGTGAAGACTTGATTCCCACTGCATTTACTCTGGAAGTGGATGCACCACTGAAGTCGCCCAACTAACCCTATATGATGTCCTCCACCCTCCTGTGCTTGTCACTATTCCTGTCTGTCTTGTATGTCCTGTATGTCTGTGTCTGCTACCTAACCTACCATTCATATCTAACCCTGTTATTCATGAATACCTTCCCCAATGTTCCTCTCTCTCATTAAAAAAATAAAAATGGCACCTGTCCGACAAAAAAATTATGCCCAGTACATATATCTTCACTTTGCCTTTGTGGTATATATTACACACATGACTGGGTCAAATTGGTTACTCAGCATTAAGAAGAAGTTGTTGCACATAATTTATGATGTGAGTATTCAAATTTTCCAAATTTTTTGTACATATTCAGTCTTAGCTGTGAAGAAGTGGATAGATATGGTCTTCTACCACTATCCTGCTCATTTCTTAATTACTCTCACAGTGCCCTACCCTCTGTTTCCTTCCTATTTTCAACACTGTCCTTCCAGCCTCATTTATATCTGTAATCTGATCTAAAAATAGATTCAATCACTACACATGGCTAGATATGGCTTACAAACAGAAGTATTTATTTCTGGACTCAGCATAATGTCAGTGGCTTCTGTTAGTTGCGTATGTTTTTGTGACATGATGTATACATTATATGGGGACTCCATTCCAGTGCACTTGATGTATGTGAGTGAAGGTGTAATTTTTCTCAATTGTCACAGTGTGTTCCATTGAACCTGTACAATTACAGACATATTTGCAGGCTGCAATTGATGAGTGCAGTAGTAATTTCACTTGCGTGCATGCCTTATTATCCTGCTACCGTATAAATGTAACAGTGAGTTTTCACTGATGCACACATAAACACTCTGTTCCTCATACAAGTATGTAATAAAAATAAATGTGTGGTGTGCAGAAATAGTTTATTCAGATGTAATTTGAGGTGTTGTAATGGGAGGAGGATGTTGATTTCCTAAGTGCTGTCCTTCCTTGTAAGTGTGTATAATTCTTCTCAATGGTAACATTTACACTGGTGGAGGTTTTACATCCCTCAGGTGTTGTACTCCCTTTTAAGGATGATCAAATGCATTCCAACACCTACTCAAGTTGTCCCTTCAACTGCGTACTTTCTGACAACTGTAATATGACTTTTTTTCTGTGGCATTAGCAGTTAGTGTATAGCTCTAGAGAATGTAGACTGTGGTAGGCAAGTGTTCATATGTTTCATCGTCCAACTGTTAACACAAAGCAGTATTTCTATTCAATGGTAAGAAATACTAATTTGCATTTCTCATTCTGTGGCAACAAATGCTGAGAATTTGCCTTAAGCAGTATAATCCTGCTGCCTGTCATCACACAATGGAGGTTAGAGTAGCTACATGGAGAAAAACAACAGTGATATAGACCTGTGTTGACATTTATGTCAACTATTGCAACTTCCACAGTTCACTGTAACCAAGAAGTGATGCTCAAATTGTCTCTAAGGTATGTTGAGGGGTGTGATCCACCAATTACTGCTGCCTGTTGCAGAGTTTTCATTTCCTTTGTTAGTCTACCATAATGTTGCCACAATCCCTTCAAATATGTATTTTCTGACAACTGTTGTACAAATAGTTTTGTGGCATCAGGAGCTAATGCACATCATGTGACCACAAGTTAGGTAAGAAGGTTTTCGAATCCCCTCTAGCCTACAGTGTATCAGTGTATAAAACAATTGGTGATAGGCAATACTGACTTACTGCACCAGTGATTTATGATAAATTCCATTTGGATATGACACTTTTACAGGGGTTGTTGTTTGTTCCCCTCTGTATTGTGCTCACTTTCAGCCATGGCCATATTCATTCACACACAAACTGCTGACAACCTTCCTCGATATTTGTAATTTCTGATTTTTCTATGGTGCCATTATCTAGTGCACGGGAAAGTGATTTAGGCAGACAGAGTTCAAAACTATACTGATATCACCTGTGAAATACTGACAACTGCCATTATCATATGGCAATAGTAATACCTTGTAAGCATAAAACTGCATTAGTATGCTATGCCCATTTGCCAGAGTTCACGTCTCACTGAAATCATGCACTAATTCCTACATCAGTTGTTAGCTTTCATGCCTCACTGATATCAGGCACTGATTCATACATTAGTTGTTGGTTTTCACTCTCTACTTGTCTGTTATATATCTTCACTCTGCATGTTGTATTCTACAGCATTTATTGTAAATGAATATCTATTGTGCATTCTCCCCTCCTCTGAATACCTTCTGTTGGAGAGTGTTATAGTTATGCCCATGGCTTTGCTTTGTCAGTGTCAAAACTAATGATCTTTAACAATAAGTAAGTGCATTTTGTTTGTCTAGCATCAGGTTGTATATTCCCCTGAAATGTATTTGGAAGCCATCTCCCTCTTAAATAGTCTATTAGCATGTGTTGAGAGTATCCAGCCATTGTGAATGTATCCTTGCACAAAGTCATGAGTTCACACCCAACTAGTTGCATTTTGCTTGCCTGATATCAGGTCATCTATTCCCCTGAAATGTATTTGGCAACAGCTTCTATCTTCAGGAGTCTGTCAGCATGTCTCAATAAGGACCTATACTTGGGGCAATATATAATTTAACAAAGTCATTGTCTCAAACATCAATATGTCAGTTATGTTTGCCTGATAGCAAATGTTCCATAACCTAGCCACCTCTGCCCCCATTGCTTCTGTAGCATGCCCTAATGATCCAGTGGTCTGTAAACTGTCAGTGACACTGGCAGGTATTCAATGCCATCCCTAATTTTGTCTCATCTAATGGTCTCATGAACATCCCTCACATTATTGTCTATCCTGTGTTTTATTATCATAATTTATTTATCTGGAGTCTTATGCAACTCTTGTGATGGGCATTTGGGACATATGTGTCAATTATGGTTAAGTAAGTGATCCACGTATATCTGTCAGGTTGTGTGCAGTGGTCTGGGGGACTTGTATCATGAGTTCTTCACTGACTATGCTTGTTAAGGTGCATGTATCGTAAATTTGTTATGTGGTAGTTCTGGGTTTGCTTACCTTGATCTTTATTACTTGCTCTGTTTTATTAAAAGCAGATTTCAGATGTGAGAAATTTCACCGATTGTGTTCTTATGACCCCTTGCACTATGAAGTGTGCAGTGTCTCACGTCCAGCTTACAATGTGGATGTAGTGGATTGCGGACTGTACTGTTGAATTGACCCACTTCAATATAAAATCTTCCTTTTCTACCCACCTATATTTTACATTGTGAGTGCACGGCTCACACTTTGTTGTTCTTAAGTATGCATGTGTTATTCCATCAAAGTACAGATTTGATGACATATCACACATCTCCCATGCACATAATTCTCACCTGTTATGATTTTCACAGCTTGCTCACTTTATGCATTATAAAAGGTTATATGCTCTTCCACTTGGCATCTGTGGATGTCTGCAATATCCTTCAGGACTGCACTCAATGACTGATCTCTTCTGTGTCTCAGTTTGTATCCTTCAAAAAATGTCTGCTACTGCAACAACTGTTAATTGTATCTGCTTTTACCATGAATTGGAGCACTATGTACAAGTTTTCCCTTGGTCTGTGCATTTGTCTCTACATTATTTGTGTATTTGTTCATTATTCCTGTATTGAGAGTTGATTAATATGACTATGTATAATTGAAAAAGTCTTAAATGTACTGTTCTTCAAGAGTTTTTCATACTGAACATTTATCAACTGTTTTTAATGTGAATCGCATTACCAGTAGTATATAACATGTGTATGATTTCCATCTGTGCACCATCATGCACCATTGTCTGTTTATTTTTAGGCTTTCCGTTGTTCATGTATTTCTGATTTTGCTTACCTGATGCTGCTGAATCCTTGCGCACTCACTTTTGAATTTCTGCTTTGTCATGCATACTCTAATTTACATCACGGACTTGCACTTGCTTATCACTATGTGGCTATGAGCATATCTCTCAACTGTCCAGATTTTCACAGAATGTCCAGATTATTGCCTCATAATTTGGACTTTTCCTCATAAATTTTTTTTTAACAAATCATTAGCAAGTCATTAAGAACTGATGTTAGAAAATAATGACAGACATTTGAGTATCAGACTTCATACTCTTCAGAAAATTCATGCTAATGCAAAATCTGTTATTCTACCAACTGTTTAATTTTGTAACAGCAATATTTAAAAATTGTCCCTATTTTTGGGCCTTTGTCCTCCCATTATGTATGGCTTTGTACAGATTTCTTGCTCTAAGAGGTTGACAGTATGGCCATGAGCCTGTGCTGAGAGATTGTGGTGAGGCTTCTCATCACCATGTGCCTTGACTTCTTGCATATTTGATTAGGAATGCTGCTTGTTGCTCTAACATAATCAATCATGTTAGCTCAGTGCAATGTGAACACAATGTTAATGAATCCTCAGGGTAGTCATAACTGACACACACACACACACACACACACACACACACACACACACACACACACCACGTGGCTTACAATATTCACTATTTAAAGCAAATGAAGCATCCAAGAAAGCAAAATGGGTCAAGATTATTTGAAAACTGCATTCAAGATAGCAAAAGATTTTACAAGTGTTATGTTGCCCACCAGCTGTTTTTTTTTTTTTTAATATATCTAAGAAGATTTTTCAAGTTTTTTGTTGCCCGACTGCTAACTGTTTTTTATCTACTACTCTACAGGCTGGCGTAAGAAAGCCCAAATATATAATCAAACAATCACCAGCAAAAGCAGTCCCAGTAGTAAAATATCACATCTTATTGAGACCTTTCATGCCTGTAGAATGACAGGGGACTTTATCAGAACTAAATCTCTCTATGACTTAGGAATAACAGTTTGTGCAAAACATTTTATAATGCCAACGTTAGTATAATCACATGCTGACAATTCCTGTGCTAGTCTGTTGCTGAGAGAAACATCTCATTAATAAAGAAAGCTAGATATGACCTCAAGGAGAGGAACAGGAAGAGAACATTTTCTTGATGCTGCTTTTTCCACCATAAATATGGAGAACAAAAGCAGGTGAGAATGAGAAGCTGTACACATTTAGAAAGCAATATAAAATTAAAATCTCTTATTCCAAAAAGTGTTTTGGTATGAATATGCCCAGTATTAGTTTCTTATGTAAATTGAACATACCTTTTTTTTTTTCAAAATTCAGATTGTAAATCTAATAGATCTGATAAATACTAAACAAAATATTACGGTGATTGTCCCTCAGTGATAGTGTTTCCTACATATCTGAGTCCTCTAGAATCAATATCAATAATCAGGTTAGGAGGCAGGGTTAAACATGTTCACTGGTTAACAAATATTATTCTGCTTGCTTGTTGTTTCACTCTTTAATGTTTTGACCCTTAACAGCCAAAAAGGCTATGTTTTAAAATCTTTGCAAAAGATGATGTAACATATTTATAAAAAAGTGCATCTGGATTTTTGCACCTTTAGCATGTGATGTGGCTTTGGTGTGAATTCATTCAGTGCATGTAATTAGCTGAGATAAAAATGCTACCAAGCAGATGGTGAGACTGACCGATTATTTTTATATCTGGTTAAGGTCGCTGCAGCTAATTGAAAGAGAAATAAACATTTCATAAGACATAAATAAAGCAGATGCCTTTGGAGACAAGTAATGAATTATATCCTAATGCTATCTGAATTAAAAACATATCTTAATTATTCCTCATCAGTAGGGAACCAAAACAAGTTATAAGTAAATGAAGGAGTCTAATACAAGACGAAAAATGCAAGTAAGAAAATAAAGGGATATATATATGTCTTATATTGGAACTGACTGGTAACTCTTCTTACTAGAGAAAGCAAGAGAAGGCAGGGGTACACAAACATTTTACTGTTCTGAAGTAAAATTTCACTCACTACTTGTCAACATGTCCTGCATGCTAACAATCCAAACTTTATGATATCACCCTTTATATTTAAGGCACACTACATATTTCTTTGACTGGGAAACATGGAAGAGATACATTTGAGAATCTGTGGAAACTTAATGGAGTTGGGTATCATATTTGGCCTATGCACCTCCAAACAGACATCTACAACAGCAGGGGTCATATTACTACTAAAGAAATTCAAATGTTTGCCTTACTCAATTGGGACACTTGTTAATTAACATGTTGGCCAAAATGCAGATAGTTGAATAAACATTACTGAGTTCATTATTTTTGGTCTGTAGGTTGCAAATGTGTCTTATCCACTGCTTCAGACCAGAATGTGGGTACCCTAGCCTGTTGTGTAGCAGTACTACTCATTGGTGTAAACCACGGGCATTGCTTCTTTCAAAACTGGATTTTATGCCTCCCCATCACTTAAAACTATGTTTTCTTGTTCTTCTCAACGCTTTATAACACACTGCACAGCAAAGTGTTTGCGTGATAACATTTTTGCATTTCTGTTCATCATAAGAAATTACAGAGTACCCAATGTATATATCACTAATCTAGATTTCCAAGACATTCAGCTATTTTCCCAAAATAGTTTCATAGGGCATACCCATCATATTAAAGCATAGAGCAGTTCAAAATGCAGCAGCATATGACAAATATCGTTATGTGTGTTCCATCTGCATGTATCCTTACTCTTATTGCTGTAAGTCATGCCAGAACCATTTGTCAAAAACAGAGTCCTGTTACATTTAGAGATGCCTTATGTCTTAATCTCTCACATGAAATTCCACATCAGTGTCTCTCTCAAAATAAATCTGGATTTTCATACTAATAGTTGTTCCATTTACCAGACTCGTGTCTGACTGCAGGCTTCTAAGTGAAATTATAACTCTGGTGAGCTTTTTTATGATTCATATTTCTAGGTGAAGTGATAGCACTCTGACTGAGTAACATTTTGCCTGATTCATAAAACTTCTGTTAGAGGACTGTTGTATTAAACATGTGTTGCTGCATTTGCACTTTGCATTATTTATGGTGTACATTTCAGGCCAGATACAGTAAAGCTCGTGGAATCTGATGCATTAAGCCAATATCAGCACAAAACCTGCAAATAACATTGTAATATGTAAATGTACTTCAAGAAACTCAGAATAGCTCAACACACAATGGAGTATCACAGTATCAGTGGTGCACTAAACAAATCTCCAAGTAATAAGAAATGGTTGTCCAGTCATGCTGTATAATAACAAAGTTATGGAAAGATGATCACAATTCAAGCATCCTGATAGTTATACAGACGTATGTATATATAAATATATATATGAATAACAAAATTTGTCCAGTAAGGTCATGGAGAACTATCGAATGTAGCTGACATTGTTATGATACAAGAGGAAAAAAAATGCCAACTCCCCCAATGTAGGCTGCATGGCATTCGTAGCATACATTTTCAGGAATAGACCCAGAAATGACACAGGTGGCTATGGATATTTCCATAATTCATTCACTAACATAAAATTTGTGCTTCAAAGCTGCAATGCTGTTTCTATTAAATATATATATATATATATATATATATATACTATATGCGTGTGTGTGTGTGTGTGTGTGTGTGTGTGTGTGTGTGTGTGTGTGTGTGTGGTGTTGTGTATATGTATATATATATATATATATATATATATATATATATATATATATATATATATATATACAGCACGTTTTCCAGAACGCACAGAGGCAAATGCAGATATCTCTTTAACACATGTATTAATTAAATATGGTGGCTTGGACTTAAGCATTCAGATAGAATCCATAAATTTTCTAACAAAAAAATTAATTCAAGCCACATTGCCAAAGGTAACATTTGCTAACAATAGGTTCATGACTTGTGTGGGGAAAACAAGTAACATACACACCCAAAGAAAGTGAGAGACAGAAAAGAAGATATGGGGTATGGGAGAAGAAGAGGGACACACAAGAGGGATGTTGGAATAGGTAAATATGAGGGAAAGTCAGACGGACACGGACAACTTGTTGGTGGGAATAAGCCCCATTTTTTAATAACAGAAGGAAAGATAAACACAGGGAAATATGAGGAGGAGCACATCACAGTAGATATACCCATAGAACATAAAGCACAACACAAGACAGACAAAGATTGGAAAAAACATTAAGGATAGCTAAGTTACACAAATGACACGCTATACACCACAAGCAATGGAAAGTTGACAAACAGGGTGGGGATGCATACCAGCCATGGTGAAATGCAGGAAAACATATCGACCTGTACACTATCACATTATGAAGTGTCACAAACTATGTGGCAATCATACCTGTATGATCACTGGTAAATATGTGTTCAAGGGTAACAAAGTATGATCACAGTACACACTGGATAAATAAACACATATCATATTAGTCCATCAGTGGTGCAGGTGCAAGCCAAGCAACATCACAGATGAACAAATGCAAATCTAACAATGCTAGATAATTCCAGCACAGGAAAACCCAAACCTATGACCACATATGTGAAAGGCAAACAACCAGGCACAGTGCCAATCAGAAGTATCGCAGAAAAGCAACAAAGGCTATTACATACACAAGTAGGTATACTCAACCCAAACAAATGTGTAATCGAACGTGTATATGTTACACACATGTGCCATGTTAAAGGTGACACACAGGTGTAGATGTGTATGCATGGCTGTTTGTCAGTGGCATAAATGGGATGTACATAAAAGCAAGGTCAATACACATACACATACCAGTAACAAATAATAATATTTTCAAAAAGTTAACAGTACAGCATAATAAATATAGCAGGTTGAGCACATGGATATGGAAAAAAAAACTACACCAGGTAACATACAAGTATAATGAGAACAAGGGTGTATTGCAAGCATTAGCCAGCAACTTGGGTTCACATGTCCTGCATTGTAAAATGGCCATGCCATTGGCACATGTTCACTGTGTCAGATTATTACATGGCAATGGTCAGTAGTTGCAAAAAAGGCAAACATATCTGCAAAAAATAATAGCGAAATATGAAGTTGGGAGGTAGGTGGACAACCTGGAACCACATCAGGGTAAAGCAGGACAAGGTAAGTTGACAAAGTGCAAATGCATGTGTAGATCACATAGGGCACTGTACAAATTGCCCAGAAATACATTTAAATAAATGGAAAATGTATGCCAAATGTTCTAATTGACTGCTAATGTTCACAGAACTGGACATGTATAGAAAACACATACACAGAAAATTGCAACATCAACATGCATAGGTAAGCAAGCTAAGAATTACAGGCAAATATACACATACTGTCATGCAGATTTGGAATGAACAAGCACAGGTGTATGTCAATCACTTTAAGCATTACTGAGCAGAAAACACTCTTGTGAGCATCATTACAACACATCAGCAGTAACTGAGTGAGTGCTCACATCAAAGGTACATTTGTGTGCAAGTATGCATCCAAATATGTGTGCAAATATGTACATGCAGTTAATGTATACAACTATTTGTGGAAGGAGTAAACCAATGTCAGTATGTAATGGATGTGGAAATGTTAGATACAACAAACACAGCATAATGTACTGTTAAAGAATGTGTTATCTGTAACACTGTGTATAGATTAATGCTACATTGCTGTTTGATGCAGTCAGAAAAGGAGGACTGCACATAGACAGGATATACTGGTATATGATCCCATATGGCTTCAGTGTTGTCAATGCATGACACATAACACCATGTCATGGCAGTGGGACATCATGACAGCTGTTATCCAAAACACATGTGGAATGACATGTCTGTCTGTTGCACATACCTGATATGGCAAAACACAATTCCAAGACATATCACACTGTTAGTGATGAAGTATGGACAACATATCTTGTCTGTCATTCACTACAGTAAAATATATGTTTGCAGGCTACCTCTTGCAGCACTAGCTGCCTGCAGCCTAACTGCCACAATGCACGGGCAGTTGAATGTAGAAGGAAAGTGTAATGTGTTAATGTGTGTCATGCACACACTGAAATGGAAGTAAATGTCACACAATAATAACAAATAAGCATAACAGATACATGGCATGCATGCACAAGAGTGCATACAGTCCAAACAATGAAATGGCAATCACCATGTTGGCAGCATAACATGAGTGGAGCAACCAATAATACTTACAGCTGGAGGGATCCGGCTGATGGGGCTCAGTCTCCCAACTGACCTCATGAGCTATCTCCCTGACTAAATCCTGCATACCCAATGCCATATCCTCAAAGAAGGATTCCATCATGTCCCTCATCTGTGTTTAGAACACATACATCATGATCACCCAAATCACTGCCCAATAACTGCCTCGATTCCAGTGTGTCGTCATGTCCTCTGGGGTGCAGGCATGATGGCTTGGGCAGGGGTGGGTCTAGGCTCCTAGTCACTGTCATTGTTATCATCATGACCATCATCCTCAGAAGACTATGGCGGTGGCTTGGTATGTGCTTGTCATCTTCTGATTGGAGAACATTCATGGGCCTCATGCTCTGTCAAGATTAATTGCAACACACAACAGAAAAGAAAAGAAAGGCAAATGTCATTCATGCAGAATAGCCCTATGAATATCATAATACAACAGAATATGATTATGATGACAATTTACACAGGGATTGATACATGTCCATTATGGACAGAGCTAGCTCATAAATTTCATGGCCCTATATGTCCTATACATAAATAGGGCATCAGTATTCTTTTATAACAATTCTATAGGCTTAGACACATCCACCTGTGTCATTGGCTTTGTAAGAATTTCTGAATGCTTAAATCAAGCAATTCTACTGTCTGCATTTGTTACTGTTTATATGAATCATTAAAGTGTCATTGTTAAAATGAAGAGAATGTGATATGACAATATTGCAGACAGTAGGCAAGCCATATGACAAACATCTAAGACAGGCAGTATAATAATTTGCTAAAGACACATCAATATACTAAATACAACAGTAAAAACAATGTTAGATGTTCAGTCACCACAGCTGTTGACATAGGAGAATCAAATATATAGTGCAGTAACAGTATTGTACGTGTACAACTGCATACATTATCTACCAAAAATGATTAGCAATAAGTAGCTAGAAAAATCAAACCATTGTGGATATGCTTGCAGAATATAACCTGCTGCAATCAAATATCTATCTGCACAAGTATCAGTAAACCTAGGCTAGAAATGCGTTTTTACAAAAACACCCAATGTCTTGGAGACAGATGCAATACCAGTGTTGACCCGCAGGGCGTACTGAATATAAACTGCTACCATCAAATGTCTAGCTTCACATGTGTCAGTAAAACTAGGCTAGAAATGTGTTGGAGGCAGATGCAATACCGATACTGAACTTGAGGGGCATACCAGTCTACAAACAGCAGTACAAACACTAACACAGCAGACATCTGTCCACTAAGTGAAAAAGCAGACTATAGACAATAAACTAAACAGCAGTCAAATCACTTACACTTATATGCAAAATTACCAGCTTACAATATGTGTGACAGATACACCAACCCAACTGTCATTTAGGTTGTAGAGTACAATTCAAAACCTGTGTACTGAAACAATGGCTCACTGCTACATGAAAGTTCAACATTTTTAGATTTCAATCACATTTGTAAGCACAGCTATTGTGTGATGATTTCACTTACATTACTGATGCATCATGGGTATTCCTGTATTCTAATCAATATACACGTTATTGTGAAAAATAGAGGACTGTAAACAAGGGGAGATGAATCTCATTTTATAAAATAGGAAAAATAATACACATATAGTTCATCCTCTGCTGCACCTCAAGCCTGCACATCTGCTTGATGCACATTGTTCAGTTCCTGTTGCAATCCTCCTCACCTGAAAACTAAAACAAGAATGTATGAATGATGTGTTCATCAAATAACAGTGATATACATTACTCAGCACAATTTCTAGACATTTATTTCTGAAGAATATTCAATAATCACAATACATATTTGAGTGTTCCAATCTTTGAACAGATTGGAGGATGTGAGATGCAACCCTGCATCAGCATTCTACATCCAGACTATAACTTGAGAGCTACCTGCCTAGCTTACACATCTTGACTAAAACAGCATCTTTTGAATGCTGTGAAAAGACTTCTTTTTATGACATCATCTGAATGGGTGATGGTCTACTAATAAAGATATTCCCTTAGGATTTCAAAGTATGAACATGTACTGGCCATGTAGCTAAACAGTCTGAAAATGTCATTCATGTCAGCACTGTGTTCAGGAATATTAACAGTAAAGGCTGGCATCCATTCTTCAGACAATAGGACAGTGGCATGTGGCATAGGACTTTTGGGAACAGAAACATACAAGCTGATGTATGTAAGGGCCACAGTAATGTATGTGTGAGGACCATGATGCTTCTTGCCAAAGTGGACATCACAAAGAAAATATATACATCTTCCCTGTTCTGCATTTCAACTCTTAGTCTTCTCATCCCAATCCCTCAAAATATGAGGATGATGTTGTTAATGAATTTAATGTAATATTTCATGAAAAAACAGACCTTGATAGCCCTTTTACAAAGTATATAACATTAACTAAAGAATTGCTTAAGCATATAACAGTCTTTAGCAAGCTTTACTTGCCCTGCTGTTAAATAGCTGATATTAATGGAACACTAGGGATTACAGATATGTTCATAGTAATCTGATGGATAACTGAGTTCTTTGCAACCATACTTACAATACACATTAATATCAATAAGTCAGATATGCTTTTCTAAATAAATGCTACAGGTACATTAAAGCAAGATAACAATTTCTTTGGATTTGAGCACACAGTGTGCCAAAATGTAGGCACAATGATCTGTTTCCTTACAAGCCAAGCTAATAGCCAGCATGCCATTTCCAAAGAAACAGGTACTGCTGTACAAACCCTGTTGTTAGGATGAAACGTGTCTGAATGGAGAGATGAAAGTGTTCCAAATGGAGAGATGAAAAGTCAGGAAGCAAAGGAGAGTAGTAGTGCTGAAATTGAATTCATCCGCAAGTCTTGACGAGTACCTTCTTGAGGTGGACCCTTTTTTCACAAAAGTCACACCAAGGCAACACTGA
Source organism: Protopterus annectens (assembly GCF_019279795.1). Lineage (NCBI taxonomy): Eukaryota > Metazoa > Chordata > Ceratodontiformes > Protopteridae > Protopterus > Protopterus annectens. The sequence continues at coordinate 1,200,497,902 of NC_056731.1, read as the reverse complement.
TATATAGACTGTATTTATATAGGATATATCATAGACAGAAGTAGGTCAAAAATTAAAAAGATAGGTGGGTGCATAAGACCCAGAATAAAATAGTTCCCAATCCTGATAGGTGCACTGGTGCCAGGACTGGAAAAGATGACAGTGTAGAATCCTCAAAATATGGAAGCATTCCTACAATCAGGGCCCCCCCTGTTGTAGAAGGAAGTAGCAGACCACAAAAATCACAAAAACTGATAGGCCAAAGAAGATCCACAAAGACAATAAAGTGGACTATTGAGGATAACAAAGAAATGATGTATTGTTGCTATTATGCAAAAAGCCCAGAATTTCCAGACACAAGATATACAAAATGATTAAGAGAGAAATTAGAGGAAAGAAAAATACTTCCGCAAGAAAAACTGTCAGAAGCTTCAAATGAAAATTTGTGTTATTAATACAACAGATTTGTGAGAAACAGTATATAGATCAAGAAATCTTGATCTGCTTGGAAAAAGAAGCATCTGAGGAAGTATGAAAATATAAACAACAAAACCGAGAGCTATTTGAAAAGTATAAAAAAGAAATATGGACATGGGAAAGAAAGAGAGATTTGATATGGTGCAATAGTTATGCAAAGGAGAAAGGCAAATTAATCAATGTAAAGAAGGCAGCCCCAAACATATTTGAAGAGGAATTCAGGCAAAGGCATCCGTATATGGAAAATTTCACAATACAAAAAAATAATATCACAAAGTTGGAGCATAGAAAAGAAGATCAGTAAAGTAGAAGTTAAAAAAAAATAGAAGTTGAAGCTATGGTGTGCCTACAAAGTGAAGGATTTCATGTAGAAGGTCTAACACAGGCTATATCACAGCAAGATGGAGTGAGTCCCCAAAGCAGGGAGAAAGAGGAAGATCAGGAAACATCTAAAGAAGAAATGTGGACATGGGAAAGAAAAAGAGATTTAGTATGGTGTAATATGTATGCAAAGAAGAAAGCAAAATGAACCAATACAAAAAGTACAGCACCAAAGATATTTGAAGAGAAATACAGACAAAGTAATACGGACATGGAAAACTTTACAGTACAAAAAATAAGAAAACAAAGAGGAAAAGTTGAAAAGATGATTAGTAATGGAAAAGTTAAAGAAATAGAGACTGAGATTATGGAGTACCTACAAAGTGAAGGATTTAGTTTAGAAAATCTAATTCAGAAAGCACCACAACAGGATAGAGTAATCCATATCCAAATTAAGGGGAAAACAGTGGAACAGGAAGCAATTGGTCAGGTGCCATATGAAGATAATTTGGAGCCTTCCACAGGAATCCAGAATAAACATTCACTTGAAGGTAGACAGCAAGGGAAGGAACATTAAACTGTGATGCAGTCAGTGTTGAGGTGTGATAGGCCAGTGAGTTCCCATATGATAGAGCAACGGATGAAATTGATGAGACGGTGTCACAGGAAGATGCTATAGAACCTTCTATAGAATGCTCACAGGAATTGGAAAACAAGGGATGTGCCCTCAGTTTGGAAGAAAATGAGCTAAGAGAAAAATTGCTTGATTTAATAGACATGGAATGATATATCAAAATCAATGAAAGAAATAGACTGCAGAAGGTTAATAAAACCCAAAAAGTCAAAAGTCTGATAAAACAAATGAACACAGTAATTAGGACTGTTCATAGAGATCTATGTGATATAACAGATGCAAACTGGATATATTACTCTGCAGTTAAATTAATAACTGATATCATTCTACCACAAGAACACAGGGTAGTGAGGGAGTGGAAGGGGAGAAATCAAATACCATCATGGAAATATTGAATATAGAAAATTATAAAGCAATTAAGACAAGAAGTGTCACTGTTAGAAGACTATAGAAGATAGAACAGATCAACAAAAATACTAAGAAAGATAGATGTGATAAAAGCAATGTGCAATATTAGAACATACCAGGAGCTATCATGTACTATCGCAAATAACAAACTAAAAATTTCAGCACAGGTGGAAAAACTTAGAAGATACGAAAATAAATATAAAGGAAAAGTGCAAAATAAGCAATTTATTGAGGACCCAAAAAGGTTTTATAGAGAACTGGGAAATAAGATAAAAGGAATTGAAAGACCACCAAAAAAAAGAAGAAATAGATACATTTTGGAGAAGCATCTATGAAGATCCTGTGGAACATAACAAAGATGCTAAATGGAAAGAAAAGTAAAAAAAAAGAATAAGACGTTTAAAGGTACACAATATGAAATGGAATGATGTAACAGCTAGAGAGATTGAAGCAAAGTTAAGAAAAGCCCTAATTGGAAAACCCCAGGCCAAGATGCAGTACCTAACTTCTTGCTAAAAGTATGAACATATCTGCATGAAAATTTAGCCACGAGTAAGAACTATTTATATGCACACCCAGAACAGACACCAACCTGACCAACAACAGGAAAACAATGCTCCTACTTAAGAGTGAACCTGAAAGCTACCCTAAATATTATACACCAATAACTTGCCTTCCAACGACATATAAACTATACATGGAAATTGATGCTGACAGAGTTTATAGCCATTATAAGAAAACTCAATTATAGCAGTAGAACAAAAGGACAATAAAAAAAGTCATATGGAACAAAGGATCATTTGTTGTTAAATAAAGTCATAGTGGAGAACTGTAAAAAGGAGAAGAATCTAAGTATGACATGGACTGACTACAAAAAAGCATTTGATAGTATCCCTCATTCATTGATAAAAGAATGCTTAAAAATGTATAAGATACACCCCACACTGATCAATTACATTACAGTGACCATGAAACAGTGGCAGACCACTTTGCATTTAAGCCATAGTAAAGGACAAATTGTTATCCCAGAGATAAAAATTCAAAGGGGGATATTCCAGGGTGACTCTCTGTCACCATTAGTATTCTGCCTTGCCCTTAATCCATTAAACTGTTTACTCAACAGATTAGGCCATGGCTATAATCTGGCTCCTATAAAACAACAAAGTGTAAAGTCTTCTCACCTTCTGTTTGTCGGTGATTTAAAACTGTATAGCTCATCAGATGAGGAACTGAAAGCACAACTGCAAGTTGTCAAAACTTTTTCAGATGATATAAGAATGTCATTTGGTCTTGATAAATGTGCAAAAGCAACCTTTAAAGTAGGAAAACTGCAATGCCAGGAAAACATCAGTTTGGGACAAGAATGTGATATAAAAGAACTTGAGCAAGAAGGAGTGTATAAATATTTGGGAACTGATGAAGGATCAACAATAAAACATGAACAAATGCAAATAAAACTTAGGAATACTTCAGAAGACTTAAATTAATCCTGAAAACAGCACTGACATCTAGGAACAAAATCCAGGCTATAAACAAATTTGTTCTTCCTGTCCTAACTTACAGTTTTGGAGTAACTGACTGGCCGCAAAATGTGTTGGATAGATTAGATAGGAAAAAATGAAGGATGCTTCATGCTCACCAAATGATTGATAAAAATCAGTGCATACCAAGATTATATACTCCGCATTCCGAAGGAGGGATGGGCCTCCTTGAAATTGATTATATGTATATATCTGCAATCGTGGGACTCCACGCATATCTGCTGACCTCAAAAGACCCAAATGTAGTGAAAGTTTTGAAACATAAGGAGAATAAATCTAAGATGACTTCTCTGCTTAATCTAGCAGAAGTTTATCATCGTCAAGCAGGAATGGAAATCAAACCAGAAGTAGATAAAAATCAGGCAGCAACTGAATGTGCCAAAAATCAAAAGAAAGAATATAAGGTGAAGGATCCGATAAGAAGGCAAGAAATGTGGAAAAAGCATAAATATAGTTGCAAGTATAAAAAATTTCTAGAATAATCTCATGTTGATCAGGATCGAACACAGGAATGGTTAAGGAGAGGCAAATTCAAACCAAGAAATGAAAGGTTAATATTGGCGGCCCAAGATAGTGGGCTGCATACACGTTAGTTTATAAAATCCAATGAACATGTGGGAGAAACAGACAAATGTAGGTTTTATTAAACCGAATTAGAAACAGTTGCACAACTCATTGCTGGTTGCGACATACTAATGGCAGAAGGACTGTATACTGAAAGGCATAATAATGTGGCGAAACTGTTGCACTGGGGATCGTGCAAACATTATGGTATTGAAGTGGCTAAAATCACTGGAAACATGAGCCACAAAGCATCATAGAAAATGAAGACGTCTACATCACATGGGATTATCCATTACCAACAGTTCAAAAGATAGATGCTAGAAAACCGGATATAGTGGTCCAAGAAAAGAAGACAAGAGTAGCATTGATCATTGAAATTGTCACACCCAGTGACTGCAGTGTCTTGCATACAGGGAGACACAAAGTCATAAAATATTAGCATCTGCAGGCAGAAATGAGAACAATGTGAAAGAAAGATACCCAGACAGTTCCAATAGTAGTAGGAGCAACGGATCTTATAAAAAAGAATTTACAGTCATATTTAGATATGTTACCAAAACATATAACTCCATATGAACTGCAGAAGGAGTTATTACTGGGCACATTGCAGGTGCTGCAAAGAGGACTACTGGCTGACATCAAAGATTGAAACAATGTTAATTTCATGAACGTTAATCATACTTTGACTTAGGAATGGGGTCCATTCCCATCATGGTATTAGAAACCCAAGACTTTTTATTTATTTTTATTTATTTTATTTTACATTTGTATACCGGGATTGTCCGACTGGACACAGGTCCATTTACAGCAGAGGCCCGGGGAGAAAAGCTCCATAAAAGTACCAGTATAGTTTACACACCTAATACAAGTCACAATTAAAATATCATAGACAAAAGCACTTTTCATACAGAAAGAAAAAAATCTTGGTTAATATGCATATAGAAAATACATATGGAGGTTTGCAGTAGGGATTCCTAAGTTTATTAAGAGCAACAGAAATACCTTAGGGTAGTTAGTTTGTTGTTTCATGAGGTAGGGGTTTTATGTGATGCATGAGCATAGCCAGGAATTCATTAGGTGCACTTTGAGAGAGTTTTTAAACAGAGTAGTTGATGGAGCAGAGGTCAGAGTAGGGGGAATGTTTTTCCAGATTTTGGCTATATTGTGGGAGAACAGAGCTTTCCCTGCAGAGTTATTGGCTTTGGAGAAACAGAAGAGAGATTTTTCAGAAGAGCAGAGGGGTCGACAATTTCGTGTACTGGTTTAGAAGTTGGTTTATGGATGGGGTTTTGTTGGGATGATTTACAATATTGTAAGCAAGTATTAATTGGTGGTATTTGATTAGTTGTGGAAGTTCTAGCCATTTAAGTTCCTGTAATGCCTGACAGTGATGGGTTTTGAAGCTGGAGTTAGTAGCAAATTTGGTGATTTTATTATAACATGATTCGAGTCATTCAAGATATTGTTTTCTTGTATGGGTAAGGATTGGGGCAGCATACATAAGGGTCGACAGCAGGTGTGTTTGGGCTAGTGTAATTCGTGCTTTGTCAGATAGGATTTTTTTGTGTCGGTATTGTGTACCCATTTTTTTGCGGACCTTTCTGATTGTTTGTGACATGTGGACATCAAACAGTAGTTATTGTCAATTTCTACACCAAGGAGTTTGGTGTGGTCAGTGGGGGAGATCTTAGTACCATTTTTGGATGTGATTATAGTTTAGACCAGTTTACAGGCATTGCTGTATTCTGGGCTGTGGTGTAGTTCCTGTGTTGTCCATTACCTTACTTGGATAGAAGGAAGTTTCTTTGCTCACCAGTGGGAGTGGGGAGCCTTGAGCAGCCTACCTGTCCTTGGGGGAAGTGACCTCAGCACAAGAAGCTGTAGTAATTGGTTGTTTTGAACCATTTCTAGCTCTTTTGTAGTTCACTGTTTAAAATTCGCCTCTGGGCATTTTTTTTCTGGCTATACTGATCAGACAAGCTCCACGTGGGTTTACAAAGTGGTCCTAGCAGCAGGGAACTCAGAAAAGCGACTACCTTCTGGATTTAAGTATCTTTGCTTTTTTTTCACTTGAAATAGCTTCTGTAGCTTAGCTTGAACTAGCCTGAACTGTTTTTTAACTGATTGCTGCATTATTTTAAAATCTGCACTTAAAGTTACATTTTAGTCGAATTTGATCGAAAGTTTGCTTGTTTGTTTGTTTAATTTAACTGTGGAGGCTGCCCACTAAAGTGTGCTAGCCTGTGTAACTAATTTATCACTGTTTCTGCATTTTCTGTGTGTTTCTACCAAAAAAACAAAATAATAATCCTTGTTTTCCCGCCTTCCTCGACTAGTTTAGACCAGTTTACAGGCATTGCTGTATTCTGGGCTGTGGTGTAGTTCCTGTGTTGTCCATTACCTTACTTGGATAGAAGGAAGTTTCTTTGCTCACAAGTGGGAGTGGGGAGCCTTGAGCAGCCTACCTGTCCTTGGGGGAAGTGACCTCAGCACAAGAAGCTGTAGTAATTGGTTGTTTTGGACCATTTCTAACTCTTTTGTAGTTCACTGTTTAAAATCCACGTTTGCACGGCTTTGCGCAGTCGTGCGCATAGCCGGTTAAACAAGGTTAAACTTTTTCTGGCTCCGCCAAGTCTGCTCTTCAAATTTTCCCTTAAGGAAGCTCTACTCTTAGTATAACCAGACTACTCACTGTATTATAAACCTAGCACTTGTTCTCAATACTTCTCTACTAAGTAAGCACTCTCGTACTAAGTAAAGCACTACATCTACTTACCACCCCTGTGAATATCCACTTCCCTTAAAGGTATACCACTCCCTTATACTGTTCTAGCATGTCGAGTGGTAGATTACTGGCATCGTCTCCAGTTCAGCTGGTCAATCTGGGTATCTTGAGACAATGCTACAATTGTCTCATGTACACAGACAACCCTCTCCTTTTCTCAACAAACACAAATACATGTGAGAGATGCAACTATATAGCCAAACTGGAGGCTGAACTCTCTCAACTCAGGGCTGGCATGACCAGACAGGAGGAGATGGCAACCACACACACAACAATCCTAGTCCCACATAGACCTACCACAACTGCAAACCAAACACATAAAAACACAAAGACCTACTCAGAGGCTCTAATAAAAAACTTACCAAAACAACAGAGGCTCCCAAAGCAGACATCCAAAAATCCACCACCTCAAAACAAAACACATGCAACACATACTTCAATAAATCAGTGTGTCAACCAATCACAGCCCATAAGGTCAAACACCTTGCCTGATACACTAGTAATAGGTGACTCCATAGTCAGACACACTGATGTCCCACTGACCAGGCTGAACAAGGAGAAGGTGACTGTGAGCTGTCTATCGGGAGCTAGGATCCGCCACATAACACACGCACTCAGGTCACTCTAAAGCAAGTACAAATATGACTCCGTCATTGTCCATGCTGGTGTGAATGACCTGAGATGTACCTCCCTGGACTACATGAATAGAGACATAGAGGAGCTCTCTGATTATGTAGCCCAGGCTGGTATGACCTTGACCCTGAGCAGCATCTTGCCCTCACCAAGAATGATACCACAATACAAAGACAAGATGATCAGCTTTAACAATTGGCTCAAATACTGGTGTCATTCTAAGGGGATCCAATGTCTGTCTGCCTGGGATGATATGTTGGACAAGCCACGCTGCTTCGCAAGGGATGGCTTACACCTGTCACGACTGGGCTTCCGGATATTGGCTAAGGCTCTTGCCACCCCCATAGAGCCTTTTTTAGGCAAGGCTCAAAAGACAAACCCACCTCCTTAGAAAACAAAAATGGGAAGAAACTAAGGGTAATGCTGCTCAACGCCAGAAGTCTAAATCTCAAGATGCAGGCACTTGATGCACTCCTCAGCATGGAGAACATCAATGTCTGTGCAGTAACTGAAACCTGGTTCAAGGCTCCTGAGAGCACCCCAGCACTACCAGGCTATACCTCGTATCATGCTTTTTGGCCCCAAAACCCGGGCCGAACCACAAAGGGAGGGGGAGTGTCCATATTCATAAAGGACACCCACACCTCCAGGTTAGTAGAAACACATGAAGCATCAGAGACCATACAGGTGCAACTAACCATAGGCAAAACTGCTATACAACTGGTAGCATGTTACAGACCACCCTCCAAATCTCAAGAACCCCACTCAGCCTTCCTGAAGACATTGGAGGATATGAATGTATCACAAAATACCATCATACTGGGAGACTTCAACTACCCAAACATAGATTGGGTACATTATTCTAGCCCTAATACCCTAGCCCAAAGGTTCCTGGAATTCATAAATTCAAATGCACTGGAACAACTAGTCACCTCTCCCACTAGGGGAGATAATATACTAGACCTGATCATCACAAACATGGGGACAAAATGCTCCACACCAGAAGTATACCCCTCACTAGTGAGATCTGACCACAAACTAATCACCCGTGATATACATATCCCACCTCCACCCCCAGCACAAAAGGCCACAGTGAAAAACTTCTCAAAAGCAGACTTCACTCTTCTTAGGACTGAGATGGTATCCTTTAAGCCCACTGTGCCAGTGGATACCACATCCCACAATGCCAAATTCTTCACAAATGCTTTCTATGGACATCTCCAAGAATGCATGGATCATGCAATCCCAAACAAATCCAAGTCCCTCTCCACCAAATGTAAGCGTCCTGTCTGGTGGACCTCAGCCATAAACAAATTGTATAACAAAAGAAGGAAGCTACTGCACATCAGAGTGAAATCCCATGAAGGGAAGACATCTCTGGTCAACATTAGCAGAAAACTACGTTCTCTCATAAAAACATCCAAGGCAAACTTTGAGAGAAAAATCGTTAAGGACACTAAAGATAACCACAAAGCCTTTTTCAGCTATGTTAGAAACCTGGGCGGAAACCTTCAGATATGCTCAGAGTTGGTTCACAACAACAAAAAATACACTGAACCCACAGATATTGCTAACATTCTGGCTGACAGGTTCAGTGCAAATTTCTCCCCTCCTTCACCCCCAAAAGAAGAAATACTTATCCCAGCCAAATGTAATCTCCCTGTCATCTCAGATGTCCAAGTGAGAACCGTCCTAAACAAAGCAAAAAACACAGCATCAATGGGACCTGACGGTATCCCGGGGTGAGTGCTACGTGAACTCCAAGAGGAGCTAAACCCACACATAAAAATGCTATTTAACCTTAGCCTTACTTCGGGATATGTACCTGAACACTGGCGTACAGCAACAGTGGTCCCACTCCACAAGGGCGGTGCCTCTACAGACCCTGGAAACTACCGCCCTATAAGCTTAACTAGCCTGGTCTGCAAAGCTATGGAAAGAATCATTATGGAACTCATAAACAGAGACATAGGGGACCTACAGACACTTGACCCCACCCAGTTTGGCTTTGTAAAGGGCAGATCCTGCCTTTTAAACCTGGTTGACTTTTTTGAAACAGTCACTAGAGCCATTGATGAGGGCAAAGCAGTCCATACAGCATACCTGGACTTGGCTAAGGCCTTCGACACAATACCTCACTCAGGCATCATAGATAAGCTAAACAGCTTAAAAGTAAACCCTTATGTCACTAGATGGGTTGCAAACTGGCTAAAGGACAGAACCCATAAAGTTAAAATCGCTGGAGCAATGTCAGACTCAAAGCCAGTCACAAGTGGTGTCCCAGAGGGATCTGTCCTGGGACCCCTCTTGTTCGGCATTTATTTCTCAGATGTTAAAGCAAACATGGGAGGGCTGTGGCTGACAAAGTTCGCAGATGACTGCAAACTAGGCGCCATAGTCGATACACCAGCAGACACACACATCCTACAAAAAGGCCTCACTGAAATGGACAACTGGTGCCGTAGTCACGGCCTTAAACTAAATGCCAAAAAATGTATAGTCATCCCTTTTGGAAAAAACAAAGTACCCACAAATTATCACATAGACAGCAACCCACTGAGTATGGAAAAAGTAATCAGAAACCTAGGGACCCAAGTAGACAGCGACCTTTCATTTGACACCCACGTTGCCAAAGTGGTTAGAAAAACATTCTACCTTGCACACCTCATCATGAAGGGATTCACATCCAGATCCAAGGATGTCATTGTACCCCTATATTCCTCCCTCATCAGACCCATGATTGAGTACAATGCCCCATTTGGTATGTACCTCACCCGGCATTTGCAACAGCTGGAGAGACCACAAAAGTACCTCACCAAATATATCAAGGGTCTCCAACATATGTCTTATTCTGCCAGACTAAAGAAACTTCAGCTCTATTCAGTAGCATACCGCCTGCTCAGAGGTGATCTCTGCCTGATGTACAAGGCCATGTCCAATCAGGATCTGATGGACATGCTCCACCTCAAAAAACCCAAATCCATCAGGACCATGAGAGCTAAAGACTTAAACCTCGGCACAAGTATGAATAGGACATGCTGGAGGGATAGATTCATAACCCAGAGGCTACCCATGCTTTGGAACAGGATCCCAGCTCGTATTAGGCAGAGCCCCTCACTGACTCTCTTCAAGAAAAATCTTGATGAGTGGATGGGAGATGGTAAGTTTACACCAGGGGTCACATCTGTGTCACTACTAGACAGGGGCACAGTAAACTAATTCTATTATATAAAGGGACCTTCATTGTGTCACTACTAGACAGAGGCGCAGTATTCTAGATTTATTCTGTACATTTTTGTACCATTTCATGGGGTAGCAAAAGCCACATCACTATGGCTAGGCTTACAAATGCCCCAGGGCAGATAGCCTAGTACTATACTATGAAACTATGATTTAGTTTTGTTGGGAGCGAATATGAGTAATTTGGTCTAGCTGGGATTGAGGATGAGTTGGATTTGTGTAATCCAGTTTTTCACTGAGGTAAAGGATTCCTGGGTAAGTTTTTGTAGGGCTGTAAGTGATGGTGTGGAGCAGATGAGTGTTGAGTCATCTGCATATTGTATAATTGTGGCATGTCGGGTGGATGTATTAAGGCTGTTAGTAAATATGGAGAAGAGTAGAGGGCCCAATATTGAACCTTGTGGGACTCCTATAGTGGCTGAAAGTAGGGGAGACTGTTTTGCTATTGGACAGATTATTGTCTGACTGATAGATAGCAATTAAACCAGGCTATAGTGGAGGGGGGAGGTCATGGAATCTAGTAGTATGGTATGTGACACCATGTCAAAAGCCTTAGATAGGTCAAAAAATTTTGCAGATATGAAGTTGTTGTTATTTCTGTGTAGGTTAACTGTATTAGTAAAAGAGAAGAGAGCAGTAGTTGTACTATGGTGCTGCAGGAAGCCATGTTGTGTGGGTGAGAGGAGATTGTTAGTGTTCGGGAACTGCATGACTTGAGAGTGAATACATCTTTCAAGTATTTTTGATAAGGGGGATAGGATGGCTATGGGGTTGTAGTTAGAGAATTCGTAAGAGTTTCCGCCTTTGTGATGAGAGATAATATATGATACTTTCCATAGCTGTGTGTGATGTAGGATTCCTGAATGGAGCAGTTTATAAGGATGAAAACAGGGTAAGGTAGGGAATCGGCTGCTAGTTTTAGAAAACTAGATAGCAAGTTGTCTACAGCAAGGGTAGTTGGTTTAAGTTTTTGTAGCAGTTTTTTAATTTTAATGGTTGGGACGGGTGAGAGGGTAAAGGTAAGGATGTTATTGAGGGGGTAGTTGGGAGTATATGAGCGGTTGTTATTTGAGAGTTGAGACGATAAGGATAGGATGGTTTCAGTAAAATGGTGGTTAAATTGGGAGGCAAGGATTTTAGTGTTATTGTTGGTGGTGGGAGTTGGAGTGGATTAAGTAGGGAGTTGATGGCATGCCAGAATTTTTGGGGGTCTCTTGTGTGTTTGTTTTGGCTGTTGAGGAAATAGTTTTGTTTATCAAGTTTGGTTTGTTTTTTTAGCCTGATTTATTAGTTTTTGGTAGTTTTGTTTGGATACATTTGTATTATCTCTTTTCCATGCTTTCCAAGATTTATCTCTAGCTTTTAGAAGGGCTCTTGTTTCCTTGCTTAGCCATGGAGCATAGTTTGCCTTGATTTTGATTCTTCTAATGGGTGCAGTTAAATTGAAGATGGTAATGAAAGTGTGGTTAAAGTAGTTGACTGGTTCGTCTAAACCTAATGTATGAAGTGGGCCCCGGTTGCATTGTTTTAGGATATTATTTAGGTCTTGTGTATTTATTTTACTGTCATGTATAACATGTCTAAAAAGTATGGGGCTTGAAAGACTGGTGCATTTGCATAGAAGGAATGTGGGGCCTGATGTGATATTTTTGTTTTGAGCAATTAACTAGTATCCAGTCTAAGACTGATTGTGAGATTTCTTTGTCAACTCTAGTGGGTTCCTCAATGAACTAGGTAAAACCATAGAGATTGATATGGTTTGTGGAGATGTTGGAGTTACAGGCTAACCAGTCTGTATTTAGGTCATCAAAGAGGATATTTTCCTGGGGTAGTTTGTTTGAGATCCATTGCAGGATTTCTTCTATGGTGGGAGAATTGTTGCCTGAGGGGATGTAACAGCAGATAATATTGATTTTTTTTTTGGTATCATTTATGGATAGAGTTGAGACTAAGGTTTCAGCATTTTTAAATGCAGGTATAGAGGTTTCTAGGGGTATTATGTTGAGTGTATTTTTAAATAATATGTCAACTCCACCTCCCTTTCTGCCTGTTCTATCCTGCCTTAGTATATTATACTCTAGTGGGAGAATTTCCTCATTCTGGATGTTGGGTTTTAACCAAGTGTCAGTTATGGTTACTATCTCTGGGGAGTAGTGAGTTATAAATGCATGTATATGGGGAAGTTTGTTAGTTATACTCCTGGTATTGATGTTAATGATGAGTAGATCTGTTCTTTGTTTAGGTGGAAGTAGGGTATTGCTTGGTCCTGGGTTAGAGTGTATATCCCCTGCTATGAAAATGTGTTTTGTAACTAGTAATACGTGCTTTATTCTATGTGTTATAGTTGTGTGGTATATTTATTATAGTTTTGTGGTATAGGTAGTTGTTAATTGTATATTTATATATGTGTAGTGTTGAGCTGTCTTTAAATAGTGAAGCACTGATAGGGAAGTATATGTGTATGTTAGATGTAATGTAGATGTCTGTTGTGTGGTACTTTGTGCTTAGTAGTGAGGTGGTAGGATGAGTGAATGTGAGGTTTGTCAGTATTGTGAAGGTGAGGAGAAGACAAGTTAGGATGATTTTCATTTTGCTCTAAGTAATGGAGTGGCAATATGGTAGGGTCTTGGGAGGGAGATGATTGCTTGTAGGTATGTGGTGGGGGGTGTTTTTTTATGCTAGAGGTGTGGTAGTGTGTGTGTGTGTGTGTGTGTGTGTGTGTGTGTGTGTGTGTGTGTGTGTGTGTGTGTGTGTGTGTGTGAGTGTGTGAGGGGCAAGGTGTGATTGGGTGGTTTGGTTGTGGGTGTGGTGTAGTGGGTATAAGTGTAGAGGTGCTGGGGGTGGGTGGAATTAGGGTGAGTGAGTCCGAAGGGCGAACGGAGTGGGCAGAGCCACGGAGTGGAGTATTAGCAGGAACCAATTGGTTTTTAGTGAGGCTGTGGACAGAAAAAGTTCCTTGGTAAGTTGCACCCTCTGTGGAAAAATTTGTGAAACTAATGGAAAAAGTCAACTTTCTACTTTTATTCCTTAGGTTTTCTGTTTATTTTCTTTTGTGAGGTAGGGACTACTTTCCTATAATGTTGTGGGAAAAAGTATTTATGCTTACACTGGAGTGGCTGTATTTGGTTTAGTTCATAAAAAAAGAGAAATGATGCCCTATGTTCTACCACCATCTAGTGGCACAGGTGGTTTAAAGCTGTGGGATGTAAGATGAGAAATCGGGATGGACAGACTTGGGGTTGGTCCGTGGGTGTGCTGGCCTCTTAGCCTTTAACTGAAATAAGGTTTAAATTAACAATAAAAGTTATTAGGTAACTGTAGGTTATCACCTATACCACCAGGCTGTGAGAAGGCTCATTTTAGCATGTCCACTTAGGAATTTGTTAGGGTTTCCAGTTTAAGTTGTTTTTGACGGTGGGGGAAATAGCCCTAGTATCAGCTCAAGGCTTCCAGGCTGAAAAAAAAGAGAGGAGAGAGGAAAACAGTTATGACTACTATGTTAAGGTTTTGGAAGGACAGAGAGAAAGCTGTAGGGGTAGAGTGCAAGTAAGGAGTTGAGTGAGGGTGCAGAAAGAAGTGCAGTTTTAACACAGTGTCTCAATCAGATAAATACACATTAGTCTATCTGTCTGCTAAACACCAGGGTAATCCCATGCAAGTTCACCTTATTTAGTTTATAATAGCATTTAGATAACATTCATTCAAAGGGTAGATCAGCATTGCCATGAAATGGGCTTATACAGTTGTTAATGTTACTGATAGCAGTATATAGCTGTTTAACTTCACTGCAGTTATCTAACATGAAACCTAGGATTAAATTGCTTATCTCTGTGCCTATTTGCCTTCAGTTAAAAATTTAACTGGTACCTAGTTTCATAGTAATGCTCTAAGACTTGCTGTTTTCTTTTAGGACATTCCCTTTTAAACTGCCATGTTAACGTTGCTTAAAAACAGCTCTACACAGGAAAAGAAGCAATGCTTAGCTGCTCTACTACAAATGCTGTACACATTTAGCAGGGCCATGTAACGTGCAGTCCTGTATCATTAATTAGTACTGACACTTAAATTGTACACAGTTGGAGAGCAAATGAAAGAAAAAGGAGAAATTAAAAGGACAAAAGCCATGAGACATTATGAGAGATGGGGGGATACCACAGATGGTGGACTACCATTGACCTCTGATAACACCACAATATTTCTGGCCTCACTGCATACAGCAAGAGGGGAGTGATGCATCACCAGTAATGGGATTGAAGATGAAATTCCAGGCTAAACATGTGGGTCTTTCTTTCCATTACATGGCTGTATTTGAGACAATCACTGCATATTACTGTAGTATGCATATTCATGCATTGTTGTTTTTGATTTACAGAAGCAAAGTGGAGCCATGCTAGACTGGGTGAGAATGATGAACATGAGTCTCACAATGTGTATTGATACAAAAGAAGTACAGATAGAGCAATCCCAACTAAACATATAACTCTGTTTGCATTAATATTTACAATTCTATGTACGTAGGGACTAAATCAGGGATTGGCAGGTGAGTGTCTCCATACTGTTACTGTGACCACTACTATATTAATGCCTCAGCCTAATTTCATGGCACTGTTGTTTACTGTTTTACTATACATTGTACACTACAGGTACATCCTGTGGAGGTCCAAGCCATGCAGGTTCAATTGCAGACAGAGCACATATGTTTCAGCAAAATTGCCATATATTGCATTATGTCAATATTTGTCAACACAGGCCCATCTGGTATAAATTTGCATTGTCCATCACATGATTATTTGCAGCCCATGTTACTTTGTTGTATATGTGATGCTGTCAGTATTTTTTCTGCTAAATGCAATACTGTGTTATCTTTCTCTTTCCACTGCAGGATCCACAGTACAACCAACAACCGCTCCACAGCAGGAGCCTGTCAGTGGTATGTTATTAACTATGATTCATACCTGTCATTGCTGTTAAACCTGTTGGTGCCCTCCATTAATACTGTGTCCTTTTTCCCATTCCTAGGCCAGTCTGCATCAACGTCATTGACTGTACATACGAGTGGTATGTGTATGGCACACCTTCTGTATGCTTTTACTGTGTTCACCTGGTTAATGGTATCAATGACATGATCACCAGTGCTGCTTTTTCCCTATAATAACAGCACCATCTTCCCATTAGCCATTGTTAGGTGTGCTTTATTTTTGTATTCATCACATATGTGATATATGTTAGCCTTGTAACCAAATTATATAGTCCATGTATGTAGATCCCATGAAACATGCATACAGTAGACCTCATATAAAGTCATTATTATTTGAAACATTGCATTCAGATATATGTGTTATACTTATTTGATATCCATCATGTGATAAAGCACATTGCCTTGATCTGTGTCTTTGTATCTTGTAGTACATCAACTATCTTTATCATTCAGCAACCCATCCAGTGATCATAATGTGGTTCAAGATGTGCCTCAGCATAGTAGTATGGCCCCTGACACAAACAACATTGAGGTGTTTGGAAAGTCCATCCATGAGGTTGATAGTGATGTTGCTGCAGCTGTAGCCTCAGATGTGGATGAAAACATTTCTACCTATTTGGAGGATGCTGGTGCAGTAGATGCTGAACAGAGTGAGGCTGTTGACCAATTGATCCCAGCTGAGACTAGTGCTGATGGCAATTCCACATAACCAAAAACAGGGTGTTGAAGTAGATGTAGCTGAGCAGATGTTGTCCATAGCCAGGTGTCATAGGGTGCCTACCTCCTACTGTAGGCAGATAAACTATCACAGCAATGGCATCAGACAGGTGACCAGATTGCGCATGTCAGGTACAAAGGACAAGAATGTAGACTTAGTGAGATTATGGCTGCATTGGTCACTCAGAATGAGAGTCTGCTTGCTGTGGCACAGTCAGTCAAAACCTTGGACTGCACAGTACTGCAACAGTGTTGTACTACCAGCAGGATTCTGCATTCCCTAAATGTGCTTAGCAGATTTCAACAAGGGAGAGGCAGACCACCTGTCCAAAGAACCACCACTGCCATCAAGAATAACTATCAGTGGTCCAACCTTCACCAAATTCAACTGCCAGCCCATCTGCTGTGGTCCTGCCAATCACAACAAGGCCTTTAACTCACACTCATGCTCCTTCACCTTAGCATGGCGTTGTTACCCTGTCAATCTCCTCTGTGGAGCAACTGGCCAACATGTGTCTGTACATGGGTGGGGCAGAGAGAACAGTGGTGTTAGAAGTCAGCAAGGTTGACCTAGACTGCATCAGAGTGTGTCCAACAGTGGTCACATTGTTGGCTCATGTTATTGACTTACCACTTTACTCTGATATGTGCCGTCTGTTATTAAAATTTCTGCATTATGTCCTGTGTGACTGTTTTTTTTTTCATGGTATTATATTATAGAGATAGGAATGTGTAGAGCTGATGTGTGTCCCTTACTATTTTCCATACAGCGATACAGCAATCTAAGTGTGTATACATCCCTGGGTCAGTTGCACCCTGAGTTGAAGATCTCTGTTGTGACACATTTGCAATATGATTATTTTTTTTTATCTTCCTGGCTCCCTAAAAGTTTAGACTTTCCAGAATCACCTTCATTTGGAATAGAGAGAGCACATAGTTCTTTAATTACTCTTGCATGTAAAGACAGCATCTATCTGAGGTCTGTTATTGTTAAACTGATTTCCTCTCAACATAAAGGACTTGTTCTTAAGGCTGCCTGGTCTAAATCACCATTCAAAATTGGATGTAACATTCATTTTGACAATGATTATTCTACAAGAGAAAACATTTTTTTCATCTCATTACATCTATTGTTTCCTGCCAGATAAAAAGATTTTCCTTTCAGGTAAAACTAAACTCTTCAAATATCTGGACCCTGCATTGTCATATCCAACAACCAATAAAATATTAGAACAAACAGAGTATATGGATTGGTCCATAATATTCTTGAAGAGACAAGCAGAGAAAAATGGATGGAAGGTAAATGAAAAGAAGAAGAAATTAAGAGAAAAATGACTGCTTCTTAATTTATATATAAAGAAAATAAAAGTGCTAAATATTGCCTTTTCTCCTTATATAAATATGTCTATTTTTACCTTTATATTAAAAAAAAACAATACTGGCAAAGATCTCATATTCATCCATAATGTAAACAGAAGTTTGGAACAAGAAGTCTATTATTACAAGGTATCAAACTTTTTATGTTTTACTTGCCTAATTTTATAAACAACCAATACTTTCTTGATATGCTTTAATGAAATATTATTAGTCTCAATCCTTATTTAAAAGAAGCATATAGCCCCTATACCAACATTTACATGATATGTTCTTAGGTAGGTACTAGGCTATCAGCCCAAGGGCCTATGTAAGCCTAGGCAACAATGTTCCCTGGCTTTCACCACCCAAGAAGATTATTTTCCATGGTGTTGCATTTACAGTTGGTTACCATTAAGCTAATATATGCTTTGTGCCTGTGTGTCAGTTGTAGTTGCACTGAGCTTGATTACATTAGTTTATACAGCTAATTCTCTAAATTGTCTTATTCACATAAATGGGAAACTATTTACTAAAAAGGGGCTTGTGCTTCAAGTGGCATTTTGTCTTTTAAAAGCGTTAACACTGAAAAATGCATTGCAGGGGGATAAACAAACATATTTTATGAATGTAGATTTGGCCCTGCCTGACTGTAGTTCTGAGTAACATTTGATGAGTTGTTTTACCATTACAAATAGCATAGCCTGAAAGTTGTTTACCTTATTAGTGCATGGTCTTTGATAATGTGTAGCTTTTGTGCCTTACCAGATGAATTGCGATGCATTTGTTTTTGGGGAATGAGGATAATTCCATTTTCTGTGGATATATTTCATGTTATAGTTTGCACATGCAGGGGCTGTAATGCTTGGAATAGATTTAAAAGAATATCTCCTTATAGATTAGTTATATGCATTCCTTAGTCTTGATAATGAGATGAAATGCTGTCAGAGAATTAGTGAAACATTTTTTCTCTAGTGCTTAATCTTTCTCATCTTACTTAAACACTTGAAGCTTTTTCTGCTAAACAGCATGAGCTTTGCGAAGTTTCCCTCCCATGCAGAGAATCAGAGCTGTTAACAGCTTATGATATTGATTGGTGGACAGCTTTAGAAGGTTAATTTAAATAATAGTTGGAACCTGTGGATAATGCATTAGCTCAAATGTCACTATGTTCTCAGTTGAATAAAGTCAATGAAACTATAAGATTGTAAATGGGGAATACAATAAGACACTTATACTCTGATTTCTGGCTAACTTAAAATCGAAGTTATATTGTACTGTTAAGAAATTGTAGCTTAATAATATAATTCACTATGCTATAGTTGGTTACCAAAAGTTTATTTTTCCCTTTCTAGATGATTAGTTTTGATATATTTTTGAATGCAAAATAAACATATGGACATACCATTTCTGTTATATAAAGCAACATAGTTTGTTACATAAGACAAACGATAAGAAAGCTATACAAAGCATGCATGAATTTTATATTTACATTAAGATCTGTCAGAAGTGTTGTTGCACTTTATCATTTAACAAGGAAAACAAAACAATGCTGCATGTACTGTGATATGTTCTTGAGTATATTTTTTAAGACTATATTTGAATGTACATATTAAGATGCTTCGTAGATACATTGCATTAATAGTAACCATTATATATATATATATATATATATATATATATATATATATATATATATAAAATATGACATTGGCAACCTTTTGATTAGAAGCTTGATGCTAATGTCAACTTTGGACATATAATTCTTTGGTTATATTTCACACATATGTACTGGTTTTAAAGGCTATAGACTTGCGTTCACTTTACTGCTAATGACAGGTTTGTTTAATTGAAGCAGAGCATTTGGGCTTATCAGGATAGCAGATGGGTGGGTTTGCTTGGATGGTTAGATTATTCAAGCAAGGATTGCTAGACTCCATGAGTGGTTTGAAGGATTTAAAAAGTAAATGTTTAGTTGCATTAAATGTTTATTGTTTTTGTTGGGTGTCTATAATAACAATTATTATGTATATAATTAAATGTTTAAGTATTAATATCAGTATGACAATTAATAAGCAGTTCTTTAACAAAGAAGAGATATACTGAGTCCTTATAATTAATTTTAGGAGAGTTACATCTACACTATTGACCTGTAAGACAAATGGCATTTATTAACTGCATTTTCATACATGTTAAATGATTTAATAATGGTTGCAAATGGGTAGTGTAAACAAATATTTGAAGTTATTTAACTCTCAAGTTATGTTTTTTTTAAAAAAACACACCTATTGACAGAAGATAAAGACAGATTTTATTAACCATCTCTCTATATTAACCACTTCACAATATAATCAAAACAAAAAAGAGGAGTTGCTATATTGGGGAAAAATTCTTTGTCCATGCCTAAAATCATTGACACATATATGCTTTGTTCTGTTACCCTAGAATACAACAAGAGAATATTAACCCTTATTAATTTATATTGTAGTCTTGGAATAAGAATTAAAACTGTTGAACAACCTCTAGAACAAGTAATTCAAATTTCAAAAGTCAGCTTCATACTAGCAGGAGATTTTAATTGTATATTGTCACCAAAGGATGCTAATACAATAGAGAAATGGAAAATAAAGGCATCAGAAAAGATGCTGTTTAAGTGCACCAAACTATTTCACCTTAGGGACATAAATCATTTCTTAGATCCAGATATTACACACAGTGTTTCTATAGTTGAAGACTTAATAAAAAATCCTCCCTCCTGGAAATATACTCTTATCTCACTAATTTTAAAAACTAACAAAAGTCCAACTGAATGCTGTTCGTACAGACCAATTTCACTTCTAAATGTGGATTATAAATTATTTATGCAATCCATGCTAGTAGATTAAAATATATTCTACTTTCCATGATTAATGAGGATAAAACTTGTTTTATTCTAAAAAGAAATGCTTATGACAATATCAAAAGAATAATAACAGTAATTGATTATGTAAACAAAACAAAAGAGTATCTAACATTAATGAGTCTAAACATTCATAGTACTTCTAAGTCTGTGAGTTGGAAATATCTTTTATTACTCTTAGAGAAATGTAATTTTCAAGTAATTTTACACATCTTATAAAACTTTATGACAATTATTTTGCCTACATTAAAATAAGTACTTTTACTTCTCATTCAATACAAATTTTGAAGGGAACTAAACAAGGATGTCCTCTTTCACCCCTTCTTTTCAGTCTAATTATGGAACATTTTGTTAATTTTATTAGGTCAAATTTAGACATAAAAGGCATTCACATAAATGTAGATTTGTTTTCTAAACTCCAGTTATTTGCTGATGACATTCTTCTGACACTGACTGTCAGTGATAGCTCTGCTGTTTTAAGGTAATGGATGTGTTCCAAAAAATCTTGTCTCTCCTTTAATGATAACAAAACAAAAATACTACCCATAAATGCCAATATTGATAGAATAAATTATAGATGTACTAAATATATTGTCAAAAAGAAAGTGAACTATTTAAAGATAATTATAACAGATAGCATTAATAATATAATAAATTATAATTATACTAACAGCATAATCAGTACAAAGAATTTAATAAATAAATGGAAGCGAGACTATCTATAATCAAAATAATTACTTTACCACAAATCGTATATGTTATTCAATCATTATCTTTACCTCCATCTAAAACATATATAAAAAATGTAATGCATTAATTTTAAAATGTCTTTGGTTCCCCAGCCAACCAAGAATTGCCTTAAAAAATTGTTTAAGGGACTGGATAGCAAAAATAATTGGACTACCTGATCTATATTATTTATCACCAATTATAAAAACAATATCTCTTTGGATAAATAATATTTTTTTATTTTTTTACTTGATGTTCATGTTTTAAAATAATCATAACAATATTTACAGTCAGAGGTTTGTGAACAATAAATGAAAAAAATTTCAAATAAACCTCACACAAAAGAAAAAAATATTTGCAGGAGTGTCCATTAACCATCAAGTCATTCAAGTTATTATACATAACATTAAATCTAAAATGCAGTTATTTTTGCTGGTCAAGCAGACCTCTAAGTTTTGTCCATGCATTGTAGCAAGAGATAATCCTGGTTGTTCTTCTCTTAATTGTAATGATTTCCAGGTGACAGACTTCAGTTGCAATATTTGTAAATTCTTTGAAGGATGATGTAGATTCATTCTTCCAATTCTGAATTATAACATTTCTCCCTATAGATAGTATACACCACGAAGGGCAATATTTCATTTTTAACACATATAGGAACATGAGTGTTAAAAATGATTAGTGGTTTAGATAAAACAAATTTATGTCCAAAAAAGCATGTAAAAAAGACATTAATGTTATTCCAATAACTAAGGTGTTAAGACAGTACAGACAAAAAAAGTGTTGGCAGTCGACTTTAAATTCTTGTTTACAGCTCCAACAAACTTGTTTCTGCTTGAACACTAATTTCATTTTATGTGGAGTGAAGAAAGATCTATGCAAAAATTTCCAAGTAAAGAGATTCCAGCTAAACGATAAATTGTATGTTTAGAAGATATTAGAATGATTTTTTTCTCTTCTTCACTTGGAGGTCTATTATTAATTTGGTAAAGTAGTTCCAATAATTGTCATTGCAACTTATTCTTTCTCTCCTCACAGCTCTATGTAATTTAGATAGGAGACACTGTCCCAATGTGTTTTGTTACATTAAGAATATTGGATATTCAATTAATTTTGGGATAGGATCTATTATCCTTGGTTGTATTAACTTAATTTCCCCTTCTACATTTTGTCTGTAGAATTATACATCTAGCCACTTGTCTTTATCTAAGGTATGTTTGTTTTAATATAATCAACAAATGTAGCTTTTCATATTTCATTAACTGAAACCAATATAGCAGATTTTTCTCTTTAAATTGATCATTGTTTCTAACTTTGAGGTAGAGATGTTATTTTGGGTATATGCCATAGGAAATCTAAGGAAGACCCATGTTTTATATGCAAGGTTTCTATATATAAAAATTTTAAAAGTATTTAGTATAGTAGAAATGAAATAGGAGTCACTTGTTTGATGACTTTTTCCTATAAGGAAATCCTTTAATAACCAATGTAAATTCTTACGTAGTATGAGATAATTATTAGAATATCTATTATGTTTAGAGTTTATAAAACAATTTCCTAAAAACTCTTTCTACCTACATGTGTAAGTCTTATTAATCCAAAGATATATCTTTTTTTTTTTTTTATATAATTAATGATTATGAATATAATTCTAAATCTGGTAGTCCCATCCCTCCTACTGCCCAGTCTCTCGTATGATGGCTTAAAGCAATTATTGGTTTATTAGGATACCAGAGAAGCCTCAAAATTAAAGATAAATAATATTTACTCAGCCAGGTGGAAAGAGTTTCTAGGATGCCTTTTCATAAAATTTAACATAACATAAACTCTAATCATAATCTTATACTAAACAATGGTTTACATTGGTTGCTAAACAATTCTTTTTCAGAAAGGAGTCACCAAACAACTGACTTTTATTTTATTTCTACAATATTGAATACCTTTAGAAACTTAATTTATAGAAATCCAACATGTAAGGCATGGATTTTTCTTCATTTACCTATAGCATACACTCAGAATAATATTTTCACTTCAAAGCTAGAGACAATGATTACATTCAAAGAAAAAAATGATATATTGGTTTCAATTAATGAATAATGGAAAACTGAATTATTTTTATTATATCATAAGCAAATATGATTTAGGCAAAGGTATGTGGTTGGATGTACACTCTTGCAGACAATATGTAGAAGGTGAAGTTAAGCTAATGAAAACAAGGGTAATACATCTTATCCCAAAATTAACTGAATTTTTAATATTATTAAGGCAACAAAACACACTGAGAGAGGGTCTCTTATCCAGATTATATAGAGTGGTGAGAAAAGAAACAAAACATTGCAATGACAATTATTGGAACTATTTTACTTACATTAATAACAGACCTCCGGATAAAGAGGATAAAAAATAATTTGTATATCTTCCAAACAGCCAACTTCTCTTAAATGGAAACTTTTTACTTGGAAATTGTTGCAGAGATCTTTCTTCACACCTCATAAAATTAAATTAATGTTTAAAAAGAAGCAAGTTTGTTGGAGATGTAAACAGGAGCTTAAACCAGACTGGCAACACCTGTTCTCTGACTGTGTTGCACTTACACCTTATTGAAATAACATTAATCTTTTTACAGGCTTTATTTGGGGACAGTTTTGTTTTATCTAAGTCATTAATTCTTTTTAATACACCTATTGTTTGTGTTAAAATAATGAAATACCCTCTTTTATGGTCCATTTTATCAATTGCTAGGAAAGTTATAACCATGAATTGGAAGAATGTAGCTACACCCTCTTTCAAAGAATTCATAAATATTGCAACCAAAGTATGTCATCTGAAATTATCACTATTAAATCAAGATCTACTACAATCACCTACTACTATAATATGTGGACAAATTTCAAGGAATTACTAGATAAACAAAATAGCTATAGTCATATCAATTGTATGCACAGGAATTTCTTGAGAATTTTCATTGTTACTAGGCACTCTTACAAATAGATGTTCTTGTTTGTTATTGTTCTTATTGTTCTTTTTTATGTTCACAAATTTCTAAATGCAATTGTTATCATGATCAATTTCTTTAGCTAAAATCTAATAACAACATAAAAAAGCCTCTTTGATATTAATCACAATGCAAGTGCTATTGAATTATTGACTGATTCAACAATTGCTTTAATCCATTTCTTCCCCTTCACCTGTGACCATTGCATAGGTACACAGACAAATTCATGGACTCTGTGTATGCTATAGATTTCAATAGTTTACTGTATGCAGAGTCCATGAATTTATTTCTGTTGCTTGGCTTTTATTTCATTGACTCTGCCTCACCATGGTTTTTGATCCCTTGGGTAACATTGCATAGATGTCATATGAGCTTTTTGGACAAAAAACAAATTCAGCTTGTGACTTAAATGTTAAATGAAGGAATAGTTTTCTTTTTTATCCATTTGAATACCTTTAACATTCCAAGAGTCTATTCCTCACATCATTCTCCACTAATAGAATAATTAAGGGGATGGTCATTGCATAAGTTTCAAAAGTCATGCTCCAAAAGTTTAAAATTGGACTTAATGGAAAAAGCAGACAGCACTTAACTCTTCCTGGAAGATCCCTGTGTCTCAACACGACCCTACAAAAATCAAGAAGATATTAAATTAACTACCTGTAAATGGTTAAATAAGTAAAGGTTCCAATAACATAAGCTTATAATATTACCTTTACAATTTAGCTTGTTTGCACTGAAGTTTAGAATGAAAGTACTTTTTACAGCAAAAGGCAAGTAAATCATAGCAATCCTATGGCATCATTGTGCCCGGCCATTAGCTCCACTATGAAGAGAAATCTGTGAATGAAAAAGAATGAAAGTGATAAAAAATGAAATGGAGTCACCAATTATTGTATAATCACATCAATTTAGTCAATATTCTTAAATTAAATATATTTTTAACATTTTTATTGAATTATCACTTGTGACATAGGCAAATTTACATTTACACAAAAGTAATCAAACTGTATTAACAAATTAACATTATGTTTAGCTTTAATCATTATTAATAAAACTCATAAAAAGGGAAAAAGAAAAAAAAATGTTTATAAAACACAGGCTATATATTTATATAGACCATTCCAGTGTTTGACTTTCAAAACAATTACAGTAGTAATATACAGCCATATAATGCATTGATCCCATCTAGACATAAACAGAGAATGTACGGAACATTAGAATTATAGTTGATATTAGATCATATTTTGAATTATTCTTCAGCCAAAAGTTGTATTCCACATCAGTGAAATTTCCAGACTCATAACGGTCACAGTTATTCAAACATTATGGAGCCATTATAGATCTGCAACTGATAGAAATAAACACTATTGAACCAGATTGGTACTCCATAACAGATCTCAGTCAGGAGGAAAATTGAAAATGTTATGAAAGATCTGTTGTACCTCTTTTATGAAGAAATTGAGTATTTATCTCTTTCATGTTGGAAGATTAACATGGATGGATATTTCATCTGAAATTTAGTTTTTCTGTTTAATAGAAAAGCACAGTAAGGAGCCAGCTTCTGTCTTTCCTGTTTTATCTGTATAGGGAGGTCATGTGCAAAAGTAATTCTATTGCCATTTCAGTTAATTATTTTTCTCTTTTTAGCAGCTACAAGGATCATGCTTACATCTTGGTAGTTTAAATTTGTCTAGGTTTGTTAAAAGTAGATGATTTCCTGCTTGCTCGATGTGTCTTTTCTATGATAATCTGACCAGCTTCTGCCTGATTTTCTAGTAAATGGGCAAAAGGTTTGAGCAAAGTTTCAATTAATTTCGGTTGACCATATAACTCAGGAACTTCACACACCAAAATGTTATTATGTCTGCTTCTGGCTTCCAAATCCAATAAATTTTCCTTAACATCTTCAATAGATTTAAGATTAGAGTTGGAATCCTTTTGTAGTTGTTCAATTTTTACTTCTTTTTCTGTAACTTCTGCTTCTGTAGTTTTAAGTCTATTAGAAATATGATTACTCATATTGTTAAGTGTTGAAATCTGATCCAAAAGTTGTTGTATGGCTGATTGAATAGGTTGCAATACCAGTCTTAATTCTTCTAAAATGGGAAATTGGTCTGTGTTTCCTTTATTACCTGATTTTTTTATCCTCTTGCTGTTTGGCTGTCATTTTCCTTTTCAAGACAATTTCTTTTTCTGGTGAAAAAAGCATTAACAATTTTGCTTTGGTTGTTTGAATGCCCATATGTTCATTTTCATTTGCTATTTTGCCTTATTTTAGATGCATTTTCCACTGATACAATTTTATGTTGTGCAATATTCAACCATGGTTTATTTCAAAACCTTTCTTTTATTATTTTATTCTCTCCTTATTGCTAGTTCTTTCACCTTGCAGTACAATTCAAAGCTTACATAACCTGGTCACTGAATTGGACCCCCTTTCAGACATGCTCCTGGTACTTTCTTAAAAATATATATATTAGATAATGTTTACTACCACTTCAGATCCATCAAATGAAAGTCTTACTTTGACTTATTTAAACAATTCATATTCTCTTTGCTTTTTATTTTTCTTTACATAGATCAAGAGTCACTGTTCACGTGGGGCTTATAGCTGAACCAAAGTTCTCCCATCAGGCCAGTTGACAGTGACGGCCCCAAGGCAAAACAAAAGAAGATTCCTGTTGCTGTTGCAATTTTCTTGAATAAAATTATCTTTAAACATTGTTGCCAAGTCTCTTTATGCCTTTTTTATTTCTTTTCTCCTTTTCACCCACAGAGTTCAGAGACTAGTGGAGCACACGTATGTCTTTTGCTTTAATGTTGATATATTTTCCACTGATGCAATTTAATGTAGCCCAAATTCAACTCTAACTTATTTCAAAGCCTCCCATTTTTTTACTTTATGTTCTCTTTATTGATAGTTCCTTCCTCTTATGGTGCAGAATACATGAAGCTTGTATATATTGGTCCCCAAGTTGGAGCCCTCTTTTCAAAGTCTATCACTTTTGTTATTTTTTTTTTTTTGTTTGTTTTTTTTAAACAATATAATAGGTACTGTTTAATACCACTTCAGATCCAACAAATAAAAAATATTACTTAACTTTAACTTGTTTTGACAGTTCATAATTTTTTTCTTCTTTTTTTTTTCTTTATGCAGTTCGAGAGTCAAAGTTCACGAGGGGACTTATAATTGAAATGAACCTCTCCCTTCAGGCCAGTTAGCAGTGACAGTCTCAAGGTAAATAAAGGAAAGAAAAGAAGATTCCAGATGTTGCTGCAGCATTCTTGAATCAATGTTATCCTTTAAACTTTGTTCCACAGACTCTTCTTGGCTTATATATTTATTTTCTCCTTTTCTACCATTCAGTTTGTAGAATAGCAGAACACGCTGATAGGTTCATAGGTTTATAGGTGTTTACTAGGCTAATGACCACAAGAGCCTTTTTAAGCCTAGCTATGCATCTCAAATCTCTGACAAGTTCTGATAACCTTGATAAGTGTAAGCAGGGATTTGGGAGATGAATCATTTACAGGTTACCCGTGTTCATTAGAGACATAGGTGCCAAACCAGGGATAACTTTCTGGTTTCCATCCAATTGTCCAAGTTGCACTTGAATTGGGTTAGGCAAGAACTCTTCTTCACATGGATGGGAAGCCTGTTCCATAGATGGGGGTAGTCTCTGGGATACATAACTATCTCTCCAGCAGGACCTATTTATATCACAGGCAAGGTTTAAGTCTTTAGAACAGCAATTCTGGTGCTATTTGTTTTGTGGATATGCAGGAGGTCCATCAGAATGGGGTCTGACAATGCCCTGTATGCCAGGCATAGATGTCCCCTCAAAAGCATGTAGGAGACAGAATACAGGGATAGGGCACTGAGGCAGCCTGCATAGGACATTTTACTTATGTTCTGTATTCTTTTAGTGAGGAGCATCTGTGGACATTCCAGTCATTGAAACGATGCTTGAACCACTGATTAAAACTTTCTTCCTAGGTCGGTTCACAGAAAATTTTACAATTTTGTATCTCGCACATCGAAGAGTAATGTTATATATTCAATTTTTGCTGTTAAAAGACTGTGGTTATGTATTAGGTGGGTTAAAAGCCTTGCAGTTATATCAGTGCTTAGCTAGCATTGAGTCCACAGGTTGGCCTCTATTTTGCCTCCGAGATGATTGATCTTATGGTAATAGATCCAATATACACTGTGATGAAGTAAATGTATTTCCAGGTGTTCTTGGAAAGCTTTTAAATTCCTGAATCTGTGAGGTCTTGCAAGGTCTATGGTTCCTGTCCATTAAATATCCAAAATCCACAGTAGATATATTCCCTAATAATAGATAACATATAGAAAAAGGGTGATAAAAGAGAACACTGGACTGAGTGAAACTCATATTCGTATTCATAGACATGAGTTACAGTCAGTCCAATCTTCTCCATTATCACCCTACATCCAACCCCCTGACTTCATCTTATAGGACTGGAGTTGACACAGAACATAAAGGTGTCCTGAAGATCTGACCATCAACATCCACAGGGTTTTCTTTTATAACCTACCCCATTACTCCACCTTCCCTTGAGGTTCTTGTGGTAAAGTCTGGGAGCAGATGGGCACTAGAGACTGGTGATGTTTCACCCCATCTCCACAGCAGTTTAAACATGTCCACACCCAGTTCCCCCCTTGGACACACACCTACAGGACAGCTATCCTCCTAGGTGTGGTAATGCTCATTCATCTCTGCAACACAGTCAGTTACCTGAGCTGCTATTTAGTTTCAGGTCAACTGGGCAGAAGACAGCAACCAAAGGGTCACCTTCTGAAACAAAATATTCCCATTGGAGTACTAAATGTTGTCAACATCCTGCTGCTGGGATCTAGGGGTATGTGCCAAAACCTATAGGATGCATCTAATATGGAGATCATATTTGTCCTCCTAAATTTAGGGATATAGCATTCAAAGTAACAAGATAAACCTCTCCCTTTTTTACTGTATCATTAACACTTTTTATGTCAACATACTTTAACATTTTATTTGCCATTTTTCCACTGTGTTGGTCTGTTTGATCACTAAGCTCAAAAATAAAGTCTAAGTGATTTCCTCAGTGTTATTGTTTGTTACTATTTCTTTGACTTCTTTAGTTTTATAACATAACTGAAAAATGTTCTATTTTGTTAAACTTGTTGCACTCATTATTTCATGCTAAGCATTGCTGTGATCCAGCTTACACATGGTTGTAGCTGGTACATTTTTTCAGCTTGCATTCATTGATACAAATTTGTTTTAGCAATTGACATGCTTGCTTAATTATATAACATTTGGTTTGTGTTTAAGTGGCATAACCTTTCTAAAAACAAAGGATGTATTTGAGCAAGATGATACAATTTGAAGGTATGAAATGAGCAGATCAGAGAAACCATATAAGAGCAATTTCAGAGAAAGGCAAACAGACTAAAACAGAGAAGAACAGAACAGTCTTCCTGAAGAGGTAAATGTGTCAAAAGCCATAATAAGAGTCAATAATGCATGAGAATGAAATAAGACAAGGTTCATAAATATTATGAGAAAGAAGGGAAAAATAATTAAGATGTATCTAACATAATGTAAAAGAACTGGGCAGCCTACATGTGCCCAGTGTGCCATTATAGTTTGTATTTGTAAACTACAAGTGAAATGCTTCTGTATATGTTGCTATTTAACTATTTTCACTTCAAAACTATTTCATTTTACTACATTTAACTTTTCTCAAAGTAATTTGAGATTATGAACTTCCTAAAAGTACTTGTAGAATGGTCTTTATAATTATTTTTGCCAAACTACTGACAGATTATAACCCCATAGGTTCTTGTTCTCCAAATCCTTGAGAACACAGTACTGAAAATAAATAATAACACATAGGTAGCTGGAGATTCTTCTTGACTGTTAGAGCCCAGAGTCAGCATGCCATCCAAGTCAGACATTTCAAAACAGTGTTTAATAAAACTGCTGTCAGTTTTAAATTAATAATGTCCTCTTGATGTATGTTATTGTCTCTTCAGCTGAAAGTTAAGCAATCTGCTTGCATGCTCATTTGTTTCTTTGATTATTTCTATATTTATTTATTGTAGG
Source organism: Protopterus annectens (assembly GCF_019279795.1). NCBI lineage: Eukaryota > Metazoa > Chordata > Ceratodontiformes > Protopteridae > Protopterus > Protopterus annectens. The sequence goes on along the minus strand of NC_056731.1, from coordinate 1,200,467,536 downwards.
TAGGTCAACTGGACCATTTTGGGCATTTTTGTCAATATTTTGCGATGATGGAATAAGTAAAAGGAGGAGAAGGATAATGCAACATAAAGCATAAAAATTAAGCAATCGTCAACATAGATTATGTAAAAAGAATAACAGATGTGAACAAGAGGTCACGTAAAATAACATTAGTTAACATAAACTACTGTAATGCTGTTGGCATCTTCCCCTGCAGAAGGACTGAACCATTTAAATGGCATAGCAGAAAACCTCAGGTCAGTGTCATTGAACAGCATGAAATCATGGTAGTAGTCAAATGGAAAAAAGCAATTCAGACTGTTAAGGAAAATGAGAAGATATACAGCCAGTGCAAAGCAAGACTGTCATGTATCTTTAATGAAATATAGAAACACTCTTCTACAACTTATTGACTTATTCCTTACACAGCTGCTGATGTGAAGAGGACTTAAAACTAAATTAAAAGTGTCTTCAGTGTTTCCTCAACCAGAATTTACAGCGAATGGTTTGGCAGGAAGTTCAGAAAAGATAGAATATGTGCTATGATAGCACTGCAAGAGATACAACTATGTTAATACAAGCAGAAGTAGTGACAGAACAAAATCTAGAAGTAAGACATTCAGACATTCAGAACAGCAAGATGCCACTGTAGTAAGGACAAATGTAACTCCTAGATCATGAATGGTTAGTTGTTTATTTCTTCAAATGTAAAATGTTATGGATTTCTGCAAAATATAGGTATATGTATCTATCTGTCTTTATATAGGTCTATATCATTTCATCAAAAGCTTAATTCAACAAACGCCTGTTAATTGAACCCTAATTGTCAAACACCCTTTCAATGAACATTTACATCATCAAAACTTTTTTTTTCTAGGGAATTAAACTATTTGACCACCAGAGCAATTGTAACAAACAACACATTATTTTAAACTCACCAAGGTGAGGGAGATCATGCTACATTGGGGAAAAGGGCAAATTTGTTACTACGGCCAACTAACTCCCTGCCATAGGAAAAGTTCTGATGGTGTAGACATTTGATGAAAGAGTGTTTGACGATTAGGGTTCTATGAATAGGTTTTCGCAGAATTAAGGTTTTGATGATGTGACAAAGTGATAGGAACTCCTTTGTATCTATATCTATATCTATCTATCTATATATATATATATATATATATATATATATGTATATATATATATATATATATATATATATATATATATATATATATAGGTTACCACCAATTAATCGAATACACTGCAGATGAACCCATCAATGCTCAAGTCGAAAACCCAAAGTTTTGCCTGTCGAATGACCAAAATGTCGCAAAGAACACTGAATGTGACATTTTTATAGGCTCTATATCCAAAACAAATGCTAACATGGGTCGAAAAGGGGGAGCGGGATTGCTGTTCGATGCATTTACATTCGGTATTTTCCAGATTTGCTGCACTGCATTCAATAAATGGATGGTCGAGATTGTGTCCTTCGGCTAAACGGTGGTAAACCTATATATATATATATATATATATATATATATATATATATATATATATATATATATATATATATATATCTTCTTGAAGATATATATATATATACTATATATATTTATATATATATATATATATATATATATATATATATATATATATGTCTACTTCTAATGATAGAAATCACATTTACCAGACTTTCTTAACACAGAGACAACATCGCCGAAATCACTTTTAAATGAACACTCAGATCACCGACTGAAAACTCCACATAAATAACAACTTGTCTGCACAACAATTTAAACCCACCTTTATGGGGCAGGCTTCGCCTCCACCCCACCTCCAAACTAAATATACCAACTTTGAGATCAAACTACAGTGGGGAAAGGAGCAAAGTTCAACATGGTTTTCAAGTGGCTACTTACTGGTTCCTTACTGGTAATACGAGTGTTCATTTAAATGCACTGTCAGCGAAGTCATCTCAGTGTTAAGAAAGTTGGGTAAGTGGGATTTCGATCATTAAAAGTAGACCCATTTATATATATGTATATATATATACATATATATATATATATATATATATATATATATATATATATATATATTTCTACTGGAGTCACTTTATTTACTTATTAGAGGGGTTTATGTTTTTTATTTTTGAAACAGTATATCATTTTTGTATTTATTCTTTTATTATTAATATGTCTGTCTGTGCACGCACAAATAAGTTGCTGTAACTGTAGTTACATGTAGTATCAGCTGTATTTATGTGCATATTTGTGTTTATTGTTACAGTTTGTGTGTTGTGGTTTATGGTGAAGTGCATGTTTTTTTTTGTGTATGGAAAATCTTTTATTGCGATATTGGGCCAGATTCATTAACAGCTACACAAAGTGTAGTGATCGTGTCGGCATTGCACAGTACTGCCACCGGGATAGCATGCTATTTGGTATTCATTAAGTGGGTCTACATGATGTGTAAATCTACCAAATACAGATAAATGGCAGAATGTACTAATAATAGTATAAAGAGCTGAAGTACATCCTTTTTAACCAATTCAGTAAGGCAGAACAATTCATGAAGCTGTAAAACAATCATGTGAACTCAGAGTAGGCTTTTGCCATGTACACCAAAACTCTTTGTTATACAGGTATTACAAAAATCAGGAAGATATTAAATTAACTACCTGTAAATGGTTAAATAAGTAAAGGTTCCAATAACATAAGCTTATAATATTACCTTTACAATTTAGCTTGTTTGCACTGAAGTTTAGAATGAAAGTACTTTTTACAGCAAAAGGCAAGTAAATCATAGCAATCCTATGGCATCATTGTGCCCGGCCATTAGCTCCACTATGAAGAGAAATCTGTGAATGAAAAAGAATGAAAGTGATAAAAAATGAAATGGAGTCACCAATTATTGTATAATCACATCAATTTAGTCAATATTCTTAAATTAAATATATTTTTAACATTTTTATTGAATTATCACTTGTGACATAGGCAAATTTACATTTACACAAAAGTAATCAAACTATATTAACAAATTAACATTATGTTTAGCTTTAATCATTATTAATAAAACTCATAAAAAGGGAAAAAGAAAAAAAATTTTTTATAAAACACAGGCTATATATTTATATAGACCATTCCAGTGTTTGACTTTCAAAACAATTACAGTAGTAATATACAGCCATATAATGCATTGATCCCATCTAGACATAAACAGAGAATGTACGGAACATTAGAATTATAGTTGATATTAGATCATATTTTGAATTATTCTTCAGCCAAAAGTTGTATTCCACATCAGTGAAATTTCCAGACTCATAACGGTCACAGTTATTCAAACATTATGGAGCCATTATAGATCTGCAACTGATAGAAATAAACACTATTGAACCAGATTGGTACTCCATAACAGATCTCAGTCAGGAGGAAAATTGAAAATGTTATGAAAGATCTGTTGTACCTCTTTTATGAAGAAATTGAGTATTTATCTCTTTCATGTTGGAAGATTAACATGGATGGATATTTCATCTGAAATTTAGTTTTTCTGTTTAATAGAAAAGCACAGTAAGGAGCCAGCTTCTGTCTTTCCTGTTTTATCTGTATAGGGAGGTCATGTGCAAAAGTAATTCTATTGCCATTTCAGTTAATTATTTTTCTCTTTTTAGCAGCTACAAGGATCATGCTTACATCTTGGTAGTTTAAATTTGTCTAGGTTTGTTAAAAGTAGATGATTTCCTGCTTGCTCGATGTGTCTTTTCTATGATAATCTGACCAGCTTCTGCCTGATTTTCTAGTAAATGGGCAAAAGGTTTGAGCAAAGTTTCAATTAATTTCGGTTGACCATATAACTCAGGAACTTCACACACCAAAATGTTATTATGTCTGCTTCTGGCTTCCAAATCCAATAAATTTTCCTTAACATCTTCAATAGATTTAAGATTAGAGTTGGAATCCTTTTGTAGTTGTTCAATTTTTACTTCTTTTTCTGTAACTTCTGCTTCTGTAGTTTTAAGTCTATTAGAAATATGATTACTCATATTGTTAAGTGTTGAAATCTGATCCAAAAGTTGTTGTATGGCTGATTGAATAGGTTGCAATACCAGTCTTAATTCTTCTAAAATGGGAAATTGGTCTGTGTTTCCTTTATTACCTGATTTTTTTATCCTCTTGCTGTTTGGCTGTCATTTTCCTTTTCAAGACAATTTCTTTTTCTGGTGAAAAAAGCATTAACAATTTTGCTTTGGTTGTTTGAATGCCCATATGTTCATTTTCATTTGCTATTTTGCCTTATTTTAGATGCATTTTCCACTGATACAATTTTATGTTGTGCAATATTCAACCGTGGTTTATTTCAAAACCTTTCTTTTATTATTTTATTCTCTCCTTATTGCTAGTTCTTTCACCTTGCAGTACAATTCAAAGCTTACATAACCTGGTCACTGAATTGGACCCCCTTTCAGACATGCTCCTGGTACTTTCTTAAAAATATATATATTAGATAATGTTTACTACCACTTCAGATCCATCAAATGAAAGTCTTACTTTGACTTATTTAAACAATTCATATTCTCTTTGCTTTTTATTTTTCTTTACATAGATCAAGAGTCACTGTTCACGTGGGGCTTATAGCTGAACCAAAGTTCTCCCATCAGGCCAGTTGACAGTGACGGCCCCAAGGCAAAACAAAAGAAGATTCCTGTTGCTGTTGCAATTTTCTTGAATAAAATTATCTTTAAACATTGTTGCCGAGTCTCTTTATGCCTTTTTTATTTCTTTTCTCCTTTTCACCCACAGAGTTCAGAGACTAGTGGAGCACACGTATGTCTTTTGCTTTAATGTTGATATATTTTCCACTGATGCAATTTAATGTAGCCCAAATTCAACTCTAACTTATTTCAAAGCCTCCCATATTTTTACTTTATGTTCTCTTTATTGATAGTTCCTTCCTCTTATGGTGCAGAATACATGAAGCTTGTATACATTGGTCCCCAAGTTGGAGCCCTCTTTTCAAAGTCTATCACTTTTGTTATTTTTTTTTTGTTTGTTTTTTTTAAACAATATAATAGGTACTGTTTAATACCACTTCAGATCCAACAAATAAAAAATATTACTTAACTTTAACTTGTTTTGACAGTTCATAATTTTTTTCTTCTTTTTTTTTTTCTTTATGCAGTTCGAGAGTCAAAGTTCACGAGGGGACTTATAATTGAAATGAACCTCTCCCTTCAGGCCAGTTAGCAGTGACAGTCTCAAGGTAAATAAAGGAAAGAAAAGAAGATTCCAGATGTTGCTGCAGCATTCTTGAATCAATGTTATCCTTTAAACTTTGTTCCACAGACTCTTCTTGGCTTATATATTTATTTTCTCCTTTTCTACCATTCAGTTTGTAGAATAGCAGAACACGCTGATAGGTTCATAGGTTTATAGGTGTTTACTAGGCTAATGACCACAAGAGCCTTTTTAAGCCTAGCTATGCATCTCAAATCTCTGACAAGTTCTGATAACCTTGATAAGTGTAAGCAGGGATTTGGGAGATGAATCATTTACAGGTTACCCATGTTCATTAGAGACATAGGTGCCAAACCAGGGATAACTTTCTGGTTTCCATCCAATTGTCCAAGTTGCACTTGAATTGGGTTAGGCAAGAACTCTTCTTCACATGGATGGGAAGCCTGTTCCATAGATGGGGGTAGTCTCTGGGATACATAACTATCTCTCCAGCAGGACCTATTTATATCACAGGCAAGGTTTAAGTCTTTAGAACAGCAATTCTGGTGCTATTTGTTTTGTGGATATGCAGGAGGTCCATCAGAATGGGGTCTGACAATGCCCTGTATGCCAGGCATAGATGTCCCCTCAAAAGCATGTAGGAGACAGAATACAGGGATAGGGCACTGAGGCAGCCTGCATAGGACATTTTACTTATGTTCTGTATTCTTTTAGTGAGGAGCATCTGTGGACATTCCAGTCATTGAAACGATGCTTGAACCACTGATTAAAACTTTCTTCCTAGGTCGGTTCACAGAAAATTTTACAATTTTGTATCTCGCACATCGAAGAGTAATGTTATATATTCAATTTTTGCTGTTAAAAGACTGTGGTTATGTATTAGGTGGGTTAAAAGCCTTGCAGTTATATCAGTGCTTAGCTAGCATTGAGTCCACAGGTTGGCCTCTATTTTGCCTCCGAGATGATTGATCTTATGGTAATAGATCCAATATACACTGTGATGAAGTAAATGTATTTCCAGGTGTTCTTGGAAAGCTTTTAAATTCCTGAATCTGTGAGGTCTTGCAAGGTCTATGGTTCCTGTCCATTAAATATCCAAAATCCACAGTAGATATATTCCCTAATAATAGATAACATATAGAAAAAGGGTGATAAAAGAGAACACTGGACTGAGTGAAACTCATATTCGTATTCATAGACATGAGTTACAGTCAGTCCAATCTTCTCCATTATCACCCTACATCCAACCCCCTGACTTCATCTTATAGGACTGGAGTTGACACAGAACATAAAGGTGTCCTGAAGATCTGACCATCAACATCCACAGGGTTTTCTTTTATAACCTACCCCATTACTCCACCTTCCCTTGAGGTTCTTGTGGTAAAGTCTGGGAGCAGATGGGCACTAGAGACTGGTGATGTTTCACCCCATCTCCACAGCAGTTTAAACATGTCCACACCCAGTTCCCCCCTTGGACACACACCTACAGGACAGCTATCCTCCTAGGTGTGGTAATGCTCATTCATCTCTGCAACACAGTCAGTTACCTGAGCTGCTATTTAGTTTCAGGTCAACTGGGCAGAAGACAGCAACCAAAGGGTCACCTTCTGAAACAAAATATTCCCATTGGAGTATTAAATGTTGCCAACATCCTGCTGCTGGGATCTAGGGGTATGTGCCAAAACCTATAGGATGCATCTAATATGGAGATCATATTTGTCCTCCTAAATTTAGGGATATAGCATTCAAAGTAACAAGATAAACCTCTCCCTTTTTTACTGTATCATTAACACTTTTTATGTCAACATACTTTAACATTTTATTTGCCATTTTTCCACTGTGTTGGTCTGTTTGATCACTAAGCTCAAAAATAAAGTCTAAGTGATTTCCTCAGTGTTATTGTTTGTTACTATTTCTTTGACTTCTTTAGTTTTATAACATAACTGAAAAATGTTCTATTTTGTTAAACTTGTTGCACTCATTATTTCATGCTAAGCATTGCTGTGATCCAGCTTACACATGGTTGTAGCTGGTACATTTTTCAGCTTGCATTCATTGATACAAATTTGTTTTAGCAATTGACATGCTTGCTTAATTATATAACATTTGGTTTGTGTTTAAGTGGCATAACCTTTCTAAAAACAAAGGATGTATTTGAGCAAGATGATACAATTTGAAGGTATGAAATGAGCAGATCAGAGAAACCATATAAGAGCAATTTCAGAGAAAGGCAAACAGACTAAAACAGAGAAGAACAGAACAGTCTTCCTGAAGAGGTAAATGTGTCAAAAGCCATAATAAGAGTCAATAATGCATGAGAATGAAATAAGACAAGGTTCATAAATATTATGAGAAAGAAGGGAAAAATAATTAAGATGTATCTAACATAATGTAAAAGAACTGGGCAGCCTACATGTGCCCAGTGTGCCATTATAGTTTGTATTTGTAAACTACAAGTGAAATGCTTCTGTATATGTTGCTATTTAACTATTTTCACTTCAAAACTATTTCATTTTACTACATTTAACTTTTCTCAAAGTAATTTGAGATTATGAACTTCCTAAAAGTACTTGTAGAATGGTCTTTATAATTATTTTTGCCAAACTACTGACAGATTATAACCCCATAGGTTCTTGTTCTCCAAATCCTTGAGAACACAGTACTGAAAATAAATAATAACACATAGGTAGCTGGAGATTCTTCTTGACTGTTAGAGCCCAGAGTCAGCATGCCATCCAAGTCAGACATTTCAAAACAGTGTTTAATAAAACTGCTGTCAGTTTTAGATTAATAATGTCCTCTTGATGTATGTTATTGTCTCTTCAGCTGAAAGTTAAGCAATCTGCTTGCATGCTCATTTGTTTCTTTGATTATTTCTATATTTATTTATTGTAGGTAGGTCAACTGGACCATTTTGGGCATTTTTGTCAATATTTTGCGATGATGGAATAAGTAAAAGGAGGAGAAGGATAATGCAACATAAAGCATAAAAATTAAGCAATCGTCAACATAGATTATGTAAAAGAATAACAGATGTGAACAAGAGGTCACGTAAAATAACATTAGTTAACATAAACTACTGTAATGCTGTTGGCATCTTCCCCTGCAGAAGGACTGAACCATTTAAATGGCATAGCAGAAAACCTCAGGTCAGTGTCATTGAACAGCATGAAATCATGGTAGTAGTCAAATGGAAAAAAGCAATTCAGACTGTTAAGGAAAATGAGAAGATATACAGCCAGTGCAAAGCAAGACTGTCATGTATCTTTAATGAAATATAGAAACACTCTTCTACAACTTATTGACTTATTCCTTACACAGCTGCTGATGTGAAGAGGACTTAAAACTAAATTAAAAGTGTCTTCAGTGTTTCCTCAACCAGAATTTACAGCGAATGGTTTGGCAGGAAGTTCAGAAAAGATAGAATATGTGCTATGATAGCACTGCAAGAGATACAACTATGTTAATACAAGCAGAAGTAGTGACAGAACAAAATCTAGAAGTAAGACATTCAGACATTCAGAACAGCAAGATGCCACTGTAGTAAGGACAAATGTAACTCCTAGATCATGAATGGTTAGTTGTTTATTTCTTCAAATGTAAAATGTTATGGATTTCTGCAAAATATAGGTATATGTATCTATCTGTCTTTATATAGGTCTATATCATTTCATCAAAAGCTTAATTCAACAAACGCCTGTTAATTGAACCCTAATTGTCAAACACCCTTTCAATGAACATTTACATCATCAAAACTTTTTTTTTCTAGGGAATTAAACTATTTGACCACCAGAGCAATTGTAACAAACAACACATTATTTTAAACTCACCAAGGTGAGGGAGATCATGCTACATTGGGGAAAAGGGCAAATTTGTTACTACGGCCAACTAACTCCCTGCCATAGGAAAAGTTCTGATGGTGTAGACATTTGATGAAAGAGTGTTTGACGATTAGGGTTCTATGAATAGGTTTTCGCAGAATTAAGGTTTTGATGATGTGACAAAGTGATAGGAACTCCTTTGTATCTATATCTATATCTATCTATACATATATATATATATATATATATATATATATATATATATATATATATATATATATATATATATATATATATAGGTTACCACCAATTAATCGAATACACTGCAGTTGAACCCATCAATGCTCAAGTCGAAAACCCAAAGTTTTGCCTGTCGAATGACCAAAATGTCGCAAAGAACACTGAATGTGACATTTTTATAGGCTCTATATCCAAAACAAATGCTAACATGGGTCGAAAAGGGGGAGCGGGATTGCTGTTCGATGCATTTACATTTGGTATTTTCCAGATTTGCTGCACTGCATTCAATAAATGGATGGTCGAGATTGTGTCCTTCGGCTAAACGGTGGTAAACCTATATATATATATATATATATATATATATATATATATATATATATATATATATATATATATATCTTCTTGAAGATATATATATACATGTATATATTTATATATATATATATATATATATGTCTACTTCTAATGATAGAAATCACATTTACCAGACTTTCTTAACACAGAGACAACATCGCCGAAATCACTTTTAAATGAACACTCAGATCACCGACTGAAAACTCCACATAAATAACAACTTGTCTGCACAACAATTTAAACCCACCTTTATGGGGCAGGCTTCACCTCCACCCCACCTCCAAACTAAATATACCAACTTTGAGATCAAACTACAGTGGGGAAAGGAGCAAAGTTCAACATGGTTTTCAAGTGGCTACTTACTGGTTCCTTACTGGTGATACGAGTGTTCATTTAAATGCACTGTCAGCGAAGTCATCTCAGTGTTAAGAAAGTTGGGTAAGTGGGATTTTGATCATTAAAAGTAGACCCATTTATATATATGTATATATATATATATATATATATATATATATATATATATATATATATATATATTTCTACTGGAGTCACTTTATTTACTTATTAGAGGGGTTTATGTTTTTTATTTTTGAAACAGTATATCATTTTTGTATTTATTCTTTTATTATTAATATGTCTGTCTGTGCACGCACAAATAAGTTGCTGTAACTGTAGTTACATGTAGTATCAGCTGTATTTATGTGCATATTTGTGTTTATTGTTACAGTTTGTGTGTTGTGGTTTATGGTGAAGTGCATGTTTTTTTTTGTGTATGGAAAATCTTTTATTGCGATATTGGGCCAGATTCATTAACAGCTACACAAAGTGTAGTGATCGTGTCGGCATTGCACAGTACTGCCACCGGGATAGCATGCTATTTGGTATTCATTAAGTGGGTCTACATGATGTGTAAATCTACCAAATACAGATAAATGGCAGAATGTACTAATAATAGTATAAAGAGCCGAAGTACATCCTTTTTAACCAATTCAGTAAGGCAGAACAATTCATGAAGCTGTAAAACAATCATGTGAACTCAGAGTAGGCTTTTGCCATGTACACCAAAACTCTTTGTTATACAGGTATTATGATTACACTTATAAAAAATGTTAGGGGTTGCTGCTATTATTATATTGTATATACAACAGGCTTTAAATGAGGATCCTGCTGCTACTGCTGCCAGACTTTAGGCAAGAAGAAGGGTGTTTAGACTCGTTTTGACTTATCATGGACTGCATGAAACAGAAATTGTTGAGAGACACAGCATGGACAGGGAAATTCTGGAGGAAATATAAAACCTCTGCCACCTCACCTTAGGTCCTACAGAAACTGTGGAAAGCCCATCCCAGTGAAAACAAAGGTTTGTTTAGTGTTATGTATACAAGCAAATAGTACATTCCAGAGAACCACAGAGGATATATTAAGTGTCGGTATCACCCTCTAGAATATTACATCAGTTTTTAAATGCAGTGCTATTACATGCAAGGGAACATATCTATTTCCCATGAACCCCACAGAAGAGAGGAAGAACCATATAGGAATTCTATGCTGTAACACACTTCCCTAATGTTTTGGGGGCCATAGATAGCACTCACATAGAAATCAAAGTCTCACCTGGGAACAGAAAAGAATGTACATCAACAAAAAAGGTTTTCACTCTATAAACTGTCAGGTTGCCTATAATGCACAAGGGATCATCTACAATGTCTGTGCAGGTAAGCCAGGCGGTTTCCACAACTCACACATATGGCACACCTGAGAGATGTACATCAGGTTTACTAGGGTGACATCCCCAAAGACTTCTAGTGGGCGATGCTGGTTATGCACTGGAGCCCTGGCACATGACACCCTTGAGACGCCCATACAACCCCCTGAGCATGAATATAATGAGGTCCATGCTCAAACTAGGAATATCATAGAATGTGTGTTTAGTTTGCTTAAATCAAGGTTCCATTGTATAGACACATCTGAAGGTGCACTGTAGTATCAACTGGGCACCTGTGTTGAAATACTTACAGCCTGGGTCACGTTACACAATATCATTCTCAGGAAACAGCTTCAACAAGGACAGCAAGGCATAGGACCACAGTTTCAAGGACCACAGGCAGGGTCAGCAGCTGCAGCAGGTAGAGATGAGGAGTCTGAGGGAGAACCACCAACTGTAGATAACTGCTGGCAGATGGAGGCATGCACAGTATGCCCTGGGTCTGGCTAAGAGGCAAAGAATAGCACAAACAATCACTGCCCAGGTCAAAGCCTAAGATCTCATGCACATACAGATATAAAAAGTGATGCCTGTGTTCTGAAAGCATCAGACAGGGGCAACCCCCAAGGATATATTTGTTTATTTGTAGTAATGACAAGGTAAGTGTAGAATCCATAAAGGAAAAAAAACAATGTTATATAACTGATTACACTCATGTATATATGCCCCTAAGCAGATCCTTTTGTCTGAGGTGTACAGTTAGGAAATATTATCTCCTCTGTAAGATGTTTGCAGCATACAGCTATGTTTTAGAAACAATAGTGTGCATTAAGCATTTTACGTGACCACCATCCATAAAACATGGAAAAGGTCAATTACACCCTCATTTGGACAACTACACCAAGAAGAAAAACTGAAGTGCCTAATGCTTCCAATGCTGTAATAACAATATCAATGAAATACAGTATGGTTCAACAATTATAGAAGTTATCTATTCACAATGAGAAATAAAAAGAAATCAACAATTTTAGGTCTACAATACATATTGATAAATCCATTCTTGTGAATAAGCAAACATCAACTACCCATTGTGTGCATCAGACTTATATGCAACCCTAGGTCACAAATCATGTGCAAAGAGCATGGCACAGTCATCATCATTTGCAAATGGGTGGGGATGGGTGGATGAGGGCAAGGCTGACTCCAAATACATTATTCAGTGCAAGTAATAATTACATGTATCTCCCAGAGTATACAGTGTTCAGGGCCAGTAATAGCAGATGTATAGCTGTCAGCTGTACTGTTTAGATATTTTGCATGTGTGTAAAGTGGTATGGGCATATGATTTATTTCCAATGCATGCATCTGTATGAACATTATCAAGCATACTGTGCTAGCACTACATCCTGGTATCATGGACAGGTGTGAGCCATGCATTGCAGATTAGTCAGTTTAGTGTCATCGGTCCCAACCATGAGAATCATCTCTACCAGGAGTTGCACTGCTACTTCCACAGCCTTGGCTAGAAGTCAAGGTGCTACCTGAATGTGAGCAATGTCTGCTGGACAAGTGCTCACCAGAACTACATCCAGTACTATAGCCTCATGGCCTACCATGTCTGTGTGTTGACACTGTGATGACTGAACCAGCAGTGGATGTTGTGTCACTGCAGGAGAAGGATCTTGCATGGCGGCATCTACTAACACCAGTTGATGTAGCAGCTTTCTGGTCACATGGATGTCCACCCTTCCTAACAAGCATTCTGTCATGAAAACTGTTTAATACAGAGTGTTGTTCATCCTGTCTAAGGAGTTGCCGACACAATTCAGGGAGCCATGCACATCAGAATGGATGACATTTAGTAGGCCTGGGTGGAATGTGCCTGTGCCTCCACTATGGTGCTACACATACAACTACTGGCATCTAATGACAATGCTTCAGGAGGAGATTGGATAGCAAGTATCCTCTGAGCACCCATTCCAACCATCCTGTGAGGCACCACACTCTCTCGATGTCTATTGGAAGAAGTAAATGGCTCTGCAACCAGAGTAACCAAACTAACCTGATCAAAAGTATCAACCTCATCCTATCCTGTATTACAGGTTTTTGTGTCCTGGGTAAGTGTAGGCATACTGATTGTGTCTGAAAAATGGGCAGGAGATGTGGGACTCACAACCTCAGTGTCAGACTGACTCAGACTTTGCCTGCTCATCACCACTGTCATCAGATGTTACTGATACTCTAATACTAATACTCAGGATCACCTATGATAACAAGCAATACACACAACAAACAGAAAAATGGGGAATAAAATTGATCACGTTTTCCTTATAATAAAGGTATGTAAAACTTCTTAACAGATGCTAAAGCTACAAAAACCTTGCTGTCGTATAGACTGAAACTTACCTTATACAGTATTAACAATAAATAAATGGGTAAAGTGCCTGTGTGAGAGAAATGGAATAGAAAGAAGTTTGTTAAGTATCACAATGCCAATGAAACAAGAAAAAGAGAACAGTCCCCTTCACAAGTGCAGATTAAAAAGGTCCTCATAAAAAATAATTTGTGAACAGTCATCTGTCCCCACAAAGACAATGCAACCTGCACTATTTCTGTATGCCTGTAGTCTGACTCACAGTTATCACTTGCTATATGTATATCTTTATCTATATCTATATCTAATCTATCTATCTATCTATATATATATATATATATATATATATATATATATATATATAGATATATATATAGATATATATAATATATATTTATAAACATATATTAGCTTACCAATAGGGCCACTTCACATAACCACCTGTTCACTGGCAATTGCAGTGGCCCTAAGGTGTAGGTTCTCCCATGCCCTCCAACAGCATTAAGGTCATCAACCACCTGCTGCCATGTCTTGTCTCTGTAGATTGGTCATCTCTACCTAACAGAAAATATCCATGGTGACTTAAAGGCCTAGATAAGGATTTCATTTTATGTATCACTGTGTGGTGACTTACGGGATATATATATATTTTATTGGGCACCATATCCCTGAAGGAGTTGAAACAGCAAACAGATGAAAAATGTATATATATAAAATAAACAGTCTGGATGTCTTTGAGCTCACTTCTGTTTGACTGTATGCATCCAACATGTACACAATATGTATATGTCAAGTGCTCACTATAACTACACTCAAGTTAGGTTGCCATAGGTAGATCAAACCAGCCAGGTGGCATTGTGCGGCTGTCAGCACTCTGGATAGTACTCAGGGATGAAAATTCACCTCACAGGTAACTTTCTCTGTAGCAGAAGGTGCAAGTGCATTGATCTTATAGATAAATGATATCTGATGCATGTTTCAAATCCATTTACATGTCACTTTCACAGAGGATTATCTGAATATATATTTAATCACATTTTGTGATACCATTATATTGTTGTTTAAAAATCACTATTGCGAACAACACATGATCATCAGTCTGCCCATTTTCTCATTATTTACAATTAACTACAAGTCTGATAATGTGTTCCACAAAGTGCATGTCTGATGTTGCAAGGAGATGTCAGAAGGAATAATTTTTCATTTGAATGCACTTCTTGCTCTGGTCAGTACTGCATATACCCACGCATTGCATTCCATTTACTTTCTGTAATTTTTCTATCATATATTCCTCTTCTGTCTTTTCAATGTGCTTTCCACTTGGCAGTGCACAAACAGGGTTCACTACCTAAGGAAAAAGAAACAAAATGTAGTTTAGCTTGTCTCAGGAACCTCAAACATGCCTGGTGTCATTGCACTACACCCCGCAACAGGGAGACTACTTACTTCAGTAAATACACCTGACAGATGTAGTACAATGAGTAACGTACATGAATTGATAGAAATAAGGCATATCAAGCATTGTTTGATTCTTCTTTAGAGATCACATTTCAGTTGTTCACAATATTTACTTCATTTTTTTTTCATTTTAGGGTGCATTTGCTTTCTGCTTGGCAGTGCACAGACAGCGATCAATACCTAAGGAAAAAAGTGAAAATTTTAGTTTAGACTGCCTTAGGTAGCTCAAACATGCCTGGCACCTGACAACTGTACACTTTCTTTAATAGTCTTGACAGTACTGAGAAGAGAAATTCCACCAGTTGCACCACTATCTCTGTGTCACAAAGTGCAAGGACAGCAACTTTAGATAAATAATACAGCTTATTAGGGGTTTGAATCTAGCTCTAAGAATGTTTATAAAAAGGGTGTAAGAAGCCCATTTCTCACAACTTTTTGAAAACTAAAGAAAATTGATAATGTTAAAGTTTTTTGCAAGCAATTTATCAGTAAGGCCTGCATAATGAAACCTTATTATTCAGCATATATGGTTAATATTTTACAGATAAACACAACATAATATGTGTCCAGTTGCCTAGGCATCACAATGAATATATATGATAAAAATTCACATTCATATGTATGATGGGTACAATACTTTTGTTAGAATCATCATGACTCATCACATATCCTATGTGTTTAGGACCCTTAGGTCTAGTGTAGTATGCATGTAACATAAACCAGCTTGTATTAATCAGCACATTCAGCTGCATCCATTTGAACCATATTTACTTGCAGAAAGAATGACTTTTACATAGAAATGCATTCCAAGACATGATTACAACCATGCGCATATTAGGCCTCTTTGAAGTATATCTCCATTCCTTCAGAAATTACTATACTTCAAATTTCAGTTAAGGAAATGTATTTCTCCTATAGCAGCATCAGATAATCCATTAAGTTGTTATTTTTTTGCATCTTTTGCCCCATGGGTTAGATTCCCAGCTGTTGCAATAATATTTTAACATTGGGTAAGCTCCAACATGACAATATGTCAGAATTCAGCATTTTTCACCTTCCAAAGTGCAACCTTTAAATGCCATGCAATTAAACAATCCATTGTTGAAAACTGGTCAATATTGGATCCTTTGATAATAGGCGGAGCATCAAACATGGCACATATCAATGTCATGTTTCATATCTTTATCACTATGTGCTGAAAGTAGTGCCAATGAGTCAGCCAAGGCATTCATCTGCCTTCAATTGTGCAAATGCAGTTGACAAGGCTTTGTATCTTTGCACAATACCAGTAATGTGTGAGATCTGAAACAGGCACCAATTCAGACATATTTTGTTAGCTTGACTTTTACAGACTTGGCAGGCAAGGTAGAGAATGGTGATACATTTAGAGTACAGAGGTGGACTGTTGAGGATTCCAGGAAATTTGTGGCACTCCTGTTGAAGTGCTATAGCTGTAGTCTGCTGCAGGGGGATTATACCAGATGTCAGTATAAGTCTGAGGCTTAGAATAGCTTAGCCAAGTCTGTCTCTATTGCAACTATCATTTCACACAGTGGGGAACAATGTCATTTCCACTATATCAACCTTTAAAGGACAGGAGGGACCTCCTAAATCAATGGAATGCTGAATTTAGGACTGAGAACATCCCTCCAGTTCTATAAGCATATTAACTTATAACCTGTATATGATATGACGGTAATTATCCAGCTAGCCAATGCAGTTTCTCATTATGCTTTCATATCTGTTTCTTTTCTTTTTATGCTGTACATTTGCAGAGGAGATAACTGCAAACTATAAGTCACACCAGGAGAGATTAACTCACCTCAGAGATTCACAGGGTAAGATTAAGTCATGCAAAAATTCAAGCCATAATGTGACTTTCATTTCCTCAAGCACCGTCATCTGAAGCAGGCATACCTCATCCTTTATCTCAAGCATGCATGCCTTCCTCAATAACTCTTGCTGCTTGCATTATATGACTGGAATAACAACTGTACTGTGTGTGGGTTCAGTACCCATAAGCATCAATTTTTGTTTTTAATTGATAATTTTTATAAGGTCTTAACAGTCTGTTAAGAAGAACTACATTATGGTTATTGTAATTATTAATTAAGAATACATAATTCCTTCAACAGTACATATGAAACAGAAATTGTCTTCTGAATAGACTCACTGTAATCCAAGACTAAATCTTAAATCAAGTCCAGTGTTGTAGACATAAAAAGACACCTACATTCTCATACAAATAGAATATGTTATAAATCCACCAATGATGAAAAGAAATCCACCAAAGAATGATCCAAAGTTTTGAACTGAAAGTTTGAAGTTTTGAAGTTTCATATCAAAAGATCCAGAGATTCTAAAGAAGTCCAAATGTTTTGTTAGGATGAAAGCACTAAACCTGCTCTCATGTTTTACTTCTTTATTTTATTTTTTTGGTGGTGTTAATAATAAATGTCTGTTTTAATGGTCTTTGGACCAGCTCGGTTAACTTATTTAACCTATTCTCCAAGAACTGGTCACTGTCATTCTGCAGTGCACTGTCCTATGTAAGACTTGCATGCTTGTCTTGCAAATACACAAAGTGCAAATATGAGACAATGCAAGTATGCAATCATCCCAATATGAAGTCAAAGCAATGTTTGATTAATAATGCACTGGGGTGCAATACTCAATGTCTATGCCATACCATCATGTGGAGCACGTCAATGTCCCTCACAGTAACACAATGTACAGTAAGGACAGTATCTACATTTCATCATAAAAGTATGTCATTACATATGCCAATCAACGTGACACACGTATGCATTTGTTGCACAACCTGTGATGCACAGTGACATCTCTTCCAAGCAATTTTTATAAATATTTCAATGCCCAATTTCACATAGATGTTGTTTGTCTTCTCCTGTGGTGCTTGCAACTAGTACATTGTTCTTTAGTTTTTGTAAACAAGATAGCTAGGAGGTTTGATACCTAACATGAAATACTTGTGTGTGTGTGTGTGTGTGTGTGTGTGTGTGTGTGTGTGTGTGTGTGTGTGTGTGTGTGTGTGTGTGAGAGAGAGAGAGAGAGACTAGATGTAGCACACTTCTCCTGAGAATAATATGTTTAACTTTTTTCACAGCTCCCTTATTCCAAAATGTACAGAAATGTCAGATATGAAACACACTGATGAGGTCATTCTGACAAAAGTGTACTTTCTGTCCTTGAGAGTCAGACTTATGTTGTGGAGCTTGTGACTATATTTGTTTTTGAAGGAAAGAAAGTTCTTGTTGGATATGTTTTCATTTACCCCAAATTTTGATGCAGTTGTGGGACCAAAGGGTTAGCTTATGTGGTGCTTTGTCAATGTTGTAAGGGGTTCTAAACACAAAAAAAATCAAGATCTTTTAGGGAAAGGAGTTACAAACACACTAATGATATTTTAAAAAGTAATCCTAATGCATTAGATAAACATTTGTTGAACTTCTCTAACCACATGTTTTTTTTATTTTTTGATACAGAAAAAACACTAATTAACCCAAAAGTTGGTGCTTGTGGTTTGAATTTGGAAGCTCAGTGACTTTTGACAAATTAAAACAAACACAGGGTTTATACCTGATTAAATTGGGTGATCTCTATTAACTGTATTTTAAAACTGAAATCCATGAGGTTGTATTAATTCAAAATAGATGTACTTAAGATACTATTGGTTATATTATTTATACATCAATTAGAGTTAGTGGGAGGTTTTTAACATGGATTGGATGAAGTTTTATTATGGATGCATATTTATGGGGTGGGTTTTATTCATGATTTGTTTTGAGAAAGTTTTGCATAGCAAGATGAAAATATTCAGTAAAGAATTTTACTTCACTGCCGTTGTGTCCCACTCCTTGGCAATTTGGTTTTGGTAATTCCTGAAAGAAGCAAGATTAAATGAACATACTGATGTTACATAAATGCAATTGTTTTTCAGTTATTCATATATAATTTTATGTTACACAGTGATATATCATCAAAGGTTGTGACTGCATGGCAGTAAAATATGTATTTGGGGCATGTCATGCTGTGAGTGCTCCTGCAGCACATGCATTGAGTACTGGCTTTCATGGCATACCTACACAGATAGACTGGTGTTCAATTCTGGAACAGTGTGTGTCCCACATGATGGGAACAGAACCCTTGTTAAAGAAGGAGGCATAGTGTTGTATGGACAGTATCATGTGTAGCTCCGTTCTGGCATTATGAATAAATCAAGTTATTCATATTATATCCATGCCTCCTCTGTTAGCACAAACATTCAATTCAGTTATTTGTGACAGCCTCCATTGCTATCTGATGTGGCACACACTCGCAATACAGGTGTCTGTAGAGAGCCTTGTATAATAGGCAGAGGTATGAATTTGGTAACATCTGTCTGTCATGACAGCAATGGGTTATACACACTCAAAGAGGCAGCTTTTTCAGGTATTTTTATACCAGATACGTCATCAGTACACTTTATAGGGTATGACAATGCTGTACATCTATCTTACATGACTGATATGTGTATGTCTGTGGTGCCCATGATTGTTATGCATCTCTCTATCTATCTATCCCAGCATGTGTTCAAAATGTTGTGATGCAACTATTTCTTAGAACATTCCTTGCTCATATGCATTGCCTATTCATAAGATAATTATGCTCTATATTAAATGTCTTTCTACAGATGTGTTTAATACTGCACTTGTTTCCATCACACTATACAGTTTAATGGCATATGTGTGGTTCCATAAATATTTCTTACTATATGCATGCTGTGAGGTGATCAGAAAATGTGACTGGTCCTCTGTTACAAGACTGTCTATTTTGTTGCTGCTGTTGAATTACTGCTATGCTATTCACTGTAATTGCATGTGAGCATGCCCAGTATTTCTATGTCAAAGATACTTGCAAATCATCAATGGCAAAACTGGGATCTTAAAATGTCATCCACTCTGTCTTGTCGTTGGTCACATATATCTTGCTTATTATTAGATTGGCATGTAGCATTTATATAACCATACAACACTTGCTTGTTTAATACATGCTCATAGGTGATAAACCCTTTTCCTATCAGTGCCACTCTAATTTCTTTTTATAAACATGTCCATTTATGAGTTACCTGATATTACAACTATAAGGTCCTTTTGTTCTTGTGTATAGATGTTGAGATGGATAATATAGTGGTATTGTTAGCTTTCATACATAAATTCCCTGCACATACATCTTTATATGCAATAACTGCATTCTGTGCATTCATCCCTTAAAGTATATTCTGTCCTTGCTAACTGTTATCTCAAGTCAGCATTTAATTGACATGTATATCACATTTTCTCTCCCTTTGTTACACTGCAGTGTTATGCCCCTATCACAGCCTGTATTAACATATCTGTTATTATTCATAAATGCTGGATTCATGAGTGTTTTATTTTAATAATTTCTTCTTCTTCTCTTAGTTTCCATGATCTTGGAGTTAATATACAGTACAACAATACTGAACCAAACAACTCCAAAAATAATACTAATTGCACAGCATCATGAACACCCCAAAATGCCATCATAAACAATACTGAGCTTCCAAGAAATACAAAAAAATACCACATAATCTAGAATCTGTCACTTACCATAGAATTAGTCTCTACTGCATTCAAACATACCAACCCATCCAAAGATGTTCTCCTTTCACTGACCTTAAGGACTAGAGACTCTTCTCCAATATGTGCCCCATCACTAAGATTTTCAAAAACCTGCTGTACAAACATTTACTTAAAAATATAATTAGCAACAGACTATTGTGTGACCAACAGCATGGCTTTCTTAAGAAATTCAGCACAACAGCCCTTAATATTGCTACTGACTAAATTTTCAACAATGTAAATGATGGACGTCTAACAGCTAGCATCATCAATGATATATCAAGCCACCCAAATCAGTTAGATGTTCTCAAAAAGTTCATAAACCTTAACTTTAGTGACATATTACTTTATGGTTTCACTATTACCTAAAAGATAGAGTCATTCAAATATGTGCCAATGAAACACTTTCTGATAAAAATATAATCACTAGAGGTGTTCTATTGGTATCTCATAAGGTTCAGTACAAGGATCTCTACTACTTTCAGTATTTATCAATGATCTTACCCATTACCTCCACAGACTAACGTTTCTAATGTACATGGAGGACAACCTCCTTTGCCCTTCAATCCAGTCTACAAAATAGTTTTTCTGAAGTATGCAACTGGGCTGCTATAAATAAACTACTAATAAACTTAAAGAAAACCAATTTAATGCTATTCATAATTCCAAACAAGATAGCCAAAATGTAGCTCTAGTTCCCCTCCAGGTGACTGGATTTTTGACACTGCAGTATAAAATTGGGTGATTCACTCTTGATTAAGCCATCCTTCAGATGACATGTTAAACTGAGATCCCATCTGCTTGAGTTGTTGGTAGCTCAGGTGAATGTAAAAGATCCCACAGCATCTATTGAAAAGAGTAGGGGTCCTTTATTAAAAAAAATATATATATATATATATATATATATATATATATATATATATATATATATATGGTTCCCATTCAGAAGCCTGAAACATCATAAGCCTGAAAATCAAAATCCTGAAACCAAAAGCCTGAAAATTCAGAATCCTGAAAACTCAAAATCCTGAAAGCCCAAAATCCTGAAAGACCAAAATCCTGAAACTCAAAATCCTGAAAACACAAATAATGCTAATATGTCACTATAAAGACACTAATATCTACCAACTGACCCTGACCCTAACCCTAACCCTAAGGTCCGTCACTATCGCACACTCACCTGACCCGCGCCCTAAACCTAACTCACTTAAACCGCCCCTAACCCCAATATTTGTCACTATTGCATACATGCCTAACCTGCGCCCTAACCCTAACTCACTTAAACCGCCCCTAACCCTAAAATAAAACCATCCGCACACTTACCTGACCCCAACGCATGACCTAACACCACAGGGCTAACAATAGCAAAGCCACAATGACATCAGTATGTCTATTTTGTGTTTTCAGGATTTTGAGTTTCAGGATTTTGGTCTTTCAGGATTTTGGGCTTTCAGGATTTTGAGTTTTCAGGATTCTGAATTTTCAGGCTTTTGGTTTCAGGATTTTGATTTTCAGGCTTATGATGTTTCAGGCTTCTGAATGGGAACTATATATATATATATATATATATATATATATATATATATATATATATATATATATATACAATTTACCTTATCTACAATTTGTACACTATTTACAATTTTTACAAAAAGCAAAAGAAAAACATCAAATTTCTTTCCCTTAAAGCTCAATAATGATTTTACATTGTGTGACCCCCCACACTCTACTTTCCATAGCCAAAATCTTTTTTTTTTTTTTTTTTTTTTAATTAAAGATTTTAGCTAAATCTTATTTTTCATTACACATAATTTCCTTCATTTTTTGGTTCTAAATCAGCCATATGATACAAAACATGCTCTTGTCAACTCTTTGTCCAGGTCCCCTTCAATAAACATGCATTACACCAAATGACATTTGATGACTTCTATTAAAATTCCATAAGCATAACTTCATTGACCTACTAAAATTTTCATGTATTAATCATAGCATAAAAATCCATATAACAGTTAACTTAGGCAGTGTGACACCGCTCACTGTGACCCAAGTAAGCAGCATCCTTACTTCCACTCATGTACTTTTACTTATCAAGCAGTAACCAATCACTCACTTGAATTTCCCAACTCATTGAAATAAAAATCCAACTAACTAAGCAGCATCCTCACCTCAACTTGCTTACTTATACTTATCAAGAAGCATCCAACGCTCACTTGCATTTCCCAACTCATTGAAATGAAACTCCAGCACCACAGGGGGAACAGAAGAGGGACAAGCCTGGCCCTCTTCTCCACCCACTAGCCTGACCAGGCTGTTTTCCCTCCTTCATTCCAAAACTTTCAACAAACCCACCAAAAAACAAAACCTAACCATACCTAAAGGTCTAATCAAAGTCATTTAGTGTATGTCATAACCTCTGAAGAAATCTGGATCCCTGTCCTCAACCTCCCAGTACCCTAGTATACAAATCTCCAAAGCAACCAGTTGTTTAAATAGCTGAACCTAAACTGATGAGCCCTCCCCCAAAGCCAAAATAACCATGGTACTACTCCTGACCACACAATACCCATACCTTGATATCACCTCTTTTAAATCACCATTCCTCTCTTATCCTTCCATCTGTAACTCCAGAATTATTCCCACATCATAACATTGCAAATGTACCACAAAGACTGCAAGGAGCTGCCATGCCACCAGAAACAATGCAAGCCCAATTGCGTACTTCCCAGTCTAACCACAGCACCCTTTAGCCTCCCCAACAGATATAAGAATGGGCAAAACAGATTTTTTTTTAATAAATGAATTCTCCTCCCTCACTAAATCCAATGTCCCGCCAATGCACCCAAAATGAGTGGAAAACCTATCTCCCAGAAAACCAACACGCCAAAAGCTTTACACATCATATATACCAACTGATTACACTTCCAATTATTTCATTTAAAGTCTTGGCCAACATAACATTACTCTACAGCAATGCAACCTGAACATTCTCCTGAACTATAACACCAACAATTCAGGTGTACAACCTGCATCTGCACCCCAGGTCACATGCTCTCTAGTTCCCATGTATGCTCCTGTGGCCTGCCAACACAATACTCCTAAATCAACTCAATTGTGAACCATCCTGCCATGCCCACAACTTGACTGCTTATCACTCTTACACTGTTGCCTCCTCACTAGGCATGTCTTAGAGCTGTTCTTCCTGTAACTCCACTCTGCCAAGATTAACTTTCCGAAAAGATACCTCTCAGCTTCTTAGACCAAGAAATCTGAAGAAAACCATAAACAAAAGTCTAACAGAGCCCAAAAGAGGGACAATTTTAAATATTGCTGCCACAAACTTAAAAAAGATTAAACAGGTTTGCAGTAGCATGAAATTTTTGAAGAGAATTCTCCAACTTCAATTTTAATGCTTTGACACTAATTGCCAGAAAACCAAAATTTTATGAAAAATGGCTAAAAATATAAGGACAAAATTTGGACATTCTGGGAAAAACTGTACAGTAGAGGTATGCCCCTTTACCAGATTCCTCCATGAACCAGTTCTTGAAAACTCACCTGTGATGCCCAACAATGAAGTACTCCAGCAACATACAATACCTGAAAGGTAACCCTTTTTTTATAACATTTATTGATCAACAAACCACCCTCAAAATGGCTTCAGTACATCCATAAAATAAAAGACATATGAACTGTGTCAACCGTCAAAACCATATCTTGTCAAAAGTTGATGCTGGTCAGCTTCACACCATCAAACCTACCCCAATTCTGCAAACCAATGAACCACCAGCCAAAATTTTGTGAGTTCACATAGCCTAGTCACCCATACAACTGCACTACTCACAGCTAACTCCTTCTTGGCCAAATGAATTGCCTTAATTTGTTCCCAAGCTAGACAAACTAAATCCTCCTACCACAATCCTTCCCACCAGGAGCTGCAACAAAAATGTAATCCAATTTGGCAATCCCCCACCAAAAGCCTTCATTATAAAAGGTAACCCAAACTCCTGCCACAAGTCTAAACAATGCCCTACTTAAGCCTTTTACTATTGCATAGGCCACAAAGGACCCAGCTCTTCATATCCATGATTCTCCCACAAACCCTATCTACTTTAAAGTCATACATATACCAAACCACCTGTTGTTATCAGCCCAAAATGCACATCAATGATGCACGCGTTACTCGCTCTAAAGCCTTAACCTGATATGTCACATTAGTAAAACCTGCTTGTGGGACAGATTTTTCTTCCTGAAGTTAACACACCTTTGAAACAAACTACAAATTCTCCCCAGGGATTCCACACATAACCCCTTAGACCAAAGCAATTGGTGCTGCATGTAGAACTTGGCTAGCTTGTAAGAGCCCTACAGTCAGTAGCCTAGTAATTTCCTATGATCCTAGGATTGTTGTGACTCTACCCCACCTGTGGGAACTCCATGCTCCCCCTAAACAATTTCCAATCCTGCTTTACTATGCCCCCAACATGCCTCCTCACTTACCCCCACACTACCCTAAAATGCACCAACTCTGATGTGCCTTAATGAGCACTGAATAAAATAAGGTTAACTCCAACCTCATTGTGCACCACTCCAGCACCCAAAACATCCACCCCAACAGAGTCCCTTATCTTTCAAAACAACTTCCTTCAGGCCACTGACTGTTGCTCAGTCTGTGCTCCCCCATCTATGGCCTTGCTGGGACATCCACCACAACAGCCTCCATCTCCTTTTGAGCCCACTTCCTTCCGGTCACCAACTAATGCCCACTCTGTGCTTCCCCACCTGCAAAATAAAGGGAAACTGTAAATTCTTGGTACATGTAACTAAAAAGTCTTAATGACAAAATTAAGTGCTGCCAGGGGCCTACCCTGTTCATTAACTGCACAACAGCACAGCCCATCCACTACACTGACTCACAGTTCCAGTCCCCAAGACAATGCAACCTTGGCAGCTTCATCCTTATGCTTTGTCCTATAAGCATCTGTAACCCAATGTGCCCACAGAACTGACAGTTAAGATGCCTAAAACAACAAGCGAAATAACCCCATAACATACCCATACATCATGTGTACTGCATCACGAGGAACATTCATCATTTAGGGTCATAACAATTCATGTTCAAACTAAATCATTATTTCAATAAAAGTCCTGTTCTATAAATAAAACAATCACCTCTTAACTGTCCTATGAATCTCATAGTTAAGGTTGTTAATGAGCCATTAAAAAGTGTTCCACCTATTTCCCATTTGTTCCAAAAAGTGGCAGCATTCCTAAAGGTACTGTGCTTACCAATTCAACTGCTTCATACGTGCGGACTCTAAGACCACCCCCCCCAATGATCCCTAACCACCGATGGGATTGAAGTCCTTTACCTTATGTCTATAAAGCAGCCTTATCACTCTACCCCCCTTACTATCTGGATTAAACGACCTTTCAGGTCTAGGGACTCAACATTGAGAACCCTGCATAGTTTGCAGAATGGGCCTAAATTATATGGTAAAACTCTATCCATGCTGCCACTTCTGTACAACAGTAATGTCTGCATACTGCAACTAGCAGTAAAAGTGCACATAAACCATATGTCTCAGCCTCTTAGAGCAAAACCTGTAACCAAAGATAAATAAGAGCAGGACAACGGCCCCAGAAAGAATGGAGTAATGTACCAAGCATTCCTCAGTTTAACTTCTAAAAATATCCAAAGAGTGTACAAATAGAGCAGTAAATGTTTGTGTCCAGACTACAGGGTTTGTTCCCTTCCACCTTCAGCTGCTCACTGTATAAATCTAAGAGAGAAGACAGCTATTGTGCCAGTGGCTTCTGGGCAGACAGAAGTGCAATCCCCCTGTCTGCTCCCTTCAGCCACCACTAGTGTTATGGGCATGCGTGAACAACAGCCATCAGTCAGGAGTACTACAAAGCCTGTGGGGAGAAGAGAAAAAAAAGTAATAAGAAAAATACCTCCCAAGCACCAATGCAGCCCCAAGCCATGAAGCTCAACATCAAGCCACTCACTGAAAATCCAGAAACCTCTTAGTGCATAATCTGTACACAGCCGCAATCAAAATTGGACAAAAAGAGAGAGAAAAGAAAAAGTCTACCTCCACAAACCTAGCATGACATAGCAACATCTGCATGACTTGCCCAAAAGGCATGAAGTTCAAAAATCAAAAGCCCATCATTTTCCCACTGCATTCCCCATGCCACAGACCACAACACTACCAAAAAATGGACAAAATCCAGGAAACAAAACTGTAGCCATTCCACGAAAGTCTTTACAGTTGAAAGGCATGAACACAAGACCAACCTTAGTGAATCAAACAGAATGAGGAACATACCCAACAACACTTCCCAACTTCCATCCTCAATGATTTGCCACTAGTTTGTCAGAGAACCACATCTCCATTAAAAACAGACCAAAAGTATTAGGTGAAATCTGGACACACTGAGAACATCTGTACAGCAAAGGGGCATGACCCACCACCCTTCAATTTCAACCCCAAATGACCTACCAACCACATCTCACAACCCTTCTGTGCAAGAAACTTAAACAAAACCTGAAACAGGGAGCAAAGGTCCAACTAAAGAGACACATCCCAAACAATTTTCCCATAAATTAGTAAGCTACTAATGAACAAGAGCTAAAACATACATCTACCCATTACATGAAGAGTGTAACTCAAATGCATGCATGACCAGAGAACACAACCTTGGAACTATTAAAACACTGGGGAGACAAAGGCCTAGCAACAGGGATAGACTCTGATCAGTGTGACCAAACCATAAAGTACATCACCATCCAGGACATGTGACCACAATCATGATGCCTGGCAACCACAGGTTACATGAGGAGTAGAACCACAAGAGGCAAACTCTGGACTGTCCAAAAATGTGGATGGGTACGAGCTACTCACCTCACAAAAAACCTCCCTCAGTGATTCCTCCACAGCATTATCTCACCACGATGACAAATGGCACTGACCAAAGTACGGACGATTAGCAAAATGCTCATGTCAAATGAGCAAGCAGCCAAAATAACTGACTTTGCATCAGCATGAATTCCATAAAGGATACATGGTCTGAAACCCAAACGATTGCCATTATTATGCAATTTTTTTTGTACTCACAGCCACAAGACCCACCACTCACCCACCAAAAACCATAACTTTATAGAGTAAAACCCAAATATGTGGGATTCCTCCAAAGAGATTCCATGTCTATATCCATGGCACTCACCCAGAATGATTCATCAGCAGGTTAATCTCATAATCATTACAGCATCCCATTTCTATGAAAATCTGAACTGTTGAAGAGCACACTACCCATCGTACCATGCATGTGCAGGGGGCACCTGTTAATAAAAGAACTCTCGGCCTGCAAAAAGGCCTTTGTGGCTAGCTAGAACCACACTGGCACAGCAAATGCTGGGGAATCCTACCACCACTAATGATTACTTTGTCAAGTAAGAGGGACAGAAAATAAGGATTGGGCTGCAAACTAGAGGGATAAAGGCCTACCATGCCCCTACCATCCAGCTACCCGATGACCTCTTCAGAACATGTAAGTCAGTTATTATCTAACCACACTACTAATCCATACTGCTTCATCATTTCCTTTGTATTACTCCATATTACCATTATTATTATTATTTTTTAAATACAGGGATCCATCACAGCATAACTACCAAATTACCCACTCCACCGCCCAAAGTATCCAACCACCCCCCCGCTTTAATCCTCGAAAAGCAACTAGCAGAGTAGAATTAAAGTATATATATGAGCCCTCTCCCTCCACCCCTCACACACACACACACACACACACACACACACACACACACACACACACACACACACACACACACGCACACACACACATATATATATATATATATATATATATATATATAGTTCCACTTCAGAATCTCAAATTACTGAAAACTCAAACTTCATATGGTCGAGACCATATGAGCGAGTTTTCAGAAACTCAAAATTTGGAAGTGAAATAAAAAAAAATACCCAAACACATTATTTCTACAGGGGGGCAAGCCCTTCTGCTCCCTCCCTACTTAAATATACCATCTCCGTGTTCACACTATAGCAAGGAAACGGGAAATCTCACATTCTGCACTTCTGCATACAGCGCAGAATGGAAGATTTCCCTTTTCCCCACTGTGGGACGATCTCGTAGTTGGTATATTTCATTAGGGGGGTGTGGTGGTGCAGGGGCCCCCCTGCAAAAATGTGTTTGGGTATTTTTTTTTTTTTATTTCACTTCAGAATTTTGAGTTTCTCAAAACTCAATCATATGGTCTCGACCATATGAAGTTCAAGTTTTTAGTAATTCGAGATTTTGAAGTGAAACAATATATATACATACATATATATACATATATATATATATATATATATATATAGAGTAAAATCTAAACTTTGACAACAAACCATACCCACGTCTTCCATGCACGTCATTATTAATCCAAGGCCTACCTGATCCTGGACAGGTCGTCTTGGACATAAACCTGCAATGTAGCAAGTTCACATCAAAATGTGATTCCTTACCCAGCTACACTCTCCCAAAGCTTATTAAGCCCTTCCCGACACTTACCTCACTTCCTCCCATTCATGCTATTTTACTGTTTAACCCTTTCTTCCCCCCAACTAGCTTCTTCCCTTACCCTCCTAAAACCTGTTACTATTCCAATCTAAACCCCCATCTGAAGATGTCCCTGGACAAATTGGTCTGTTACCAAACCTCATTTATAATATCTGTATTCAATTATATCTATATTTATATTATTTACGTCTGTACAACTGTCTAAATATTTCAAATCCACAATATTTTTCCACAATGATTTAACATGTGTAAAGACCACATTCATTACATGCACAAATAATATACTATTTAATGTGCATGCTTGTCTTATACCATTTTCAAACACATTTTCTTCACTTAGCCAACCATTTACTAACATCTTAATTATATTTATGTTATACACTGTAACACAAGCATTTCTTATCATATTACTTATGTTACATACATCAAATATTTTCCATAATACATTGTGCTGAATTGAATCAAAGTTTTTTCTTAAATAACCTAACTTTATTTTTGCTTGTGCTTTTCTGTAAAAAACATCATCTACTAAGTCAATTCTTGTATCATTTTCCTTTAATACCCCATATATTCTCAGTTGTAATCTTACTTATTTCTTCTTCCTTTCTTTTTTCATAACATTTTCATAAAGATGTTATAATCTGTGTTATTTAGAACTATAGATCTCTAATTCTGTATCTCACACTTGTCACCTTTTTTTTCATATAAACTTAATTATTCCACTACACACTTTGTTTATACTAGAATCCATTATCTAATCATTCATTTAATGCCTTTAAAAACATTTTTGTGTGCTATTGTCATCATTTTATACATCACACATTCTATTCCATCTGGACTTGCTGCAGATTCTAAATTAACCATCTTCAATATATTTTTTAATTCTTCCATAATAATCTTCTTTCTAAATCAGGGGTGTCCAACCTTTTCAGTTGTAAGGGCCGCATTGAGTCAACAGAAATGGTCTGGGGGCAAACGGCAAGTGAGGACCAAAAAAAAAAAAAAAAGGTCTCACATTAACTGAAGAGCAAAAAAAAAAAAAAAAAAAATACAACGCATCATAATGGCTGTATTGTAGGTGAATTTGAACAGTAAATAAATTAATAAATGCATAATATTTGCCCTAAAAAAACAGTTAAATCTAACATCTTAGTTTATTTGTAAAAAAAAAATTAACAGGTACAAACCTTTCAATTTGTATGAGATCATACCTGTGATTTTGCTGGTTTCCATGTCTTCCATCATGTCCTTAATGGCCATATGTTGTCCAAAGTGCTCATGTATTCTTCTGTTTCTAGCTTTGCAAACTGTCCCTGAAATATGGCACTGGCAATATCAGGAATGATGAGACTTTTACTTCTCATGTATACATCCTGATAATTATCACTGAAAAATAAAAACTTTTTTTCCACTCAGTACAATGTAATGTATGTTTATAAGGCATCTTTCACATCTTTAATTCTTGTAGCATCCATTCTTTAATATTCAACCGAAAGTGTTTTGGAAAAACTCCAGATGCTTGAAGGCAAAGTTTTTAACTAATTTTCCTTAGTAAGGAAGTGTAAAGAAAGAAAATGTGTAACAGATAAAACATGCAATGGAAAATGTTAATAGGTTTAATTTTTTTCCATTATGTGGTGTCACTCAGATGCCTTGTCCTACCACACTGCAGCATACATAAGTGTCAGAAGACGATGTACACAACACCTAGTAAAACATTACAGCCTGAAGTAGGGAATGTAGCTAACCAGCAGTAGTGAAGAATGAATCTGGGGAAAAAAAGGGTACAATCCAAAAGTATGAAGTTAAGACGTATGAACAAATGCACAGTGCAATCAGGATTCTAAACTGACTATACAAACAAAATAGAATTGCCCAGTTTTGGGGCCCTTTTCAGCACTCTTAAGAGGAGAGAGTAACAAGTAAGAATTTACTATTACACCAAAACAGGAAAAGCCAAAAACTCTTCCCAAACACAATCCAGTATGCCTCATCTTTAAAACATGTTACAACCCACCAACCCCCACATTTTCCTCTCACACCTCAACCACCATTCACTGTTTTAGAATAACTATAGTTAGGTAAAGAGGAATTCCAAGGACTTTGTAATATCACTAGTTTAGGTAATTTATGGTACAAAAAACAAAAGAATTTCCTGACTGACCATACTAAGACTATACCCACGAGTAATGGCTCATTGCTCTGTTAAACTGCTGAAGAGCTCCCTTACTCCTACTATGGACTGCATCTCTTCTTCTCAGAGATGCTAATCTAATACTTCATTATAATGTATTGGTTTTACTGCTATATGTAGCAAGTTAAAATATTTTGTTCTACTAGTACTGACGGGCAAATGGTCCTTCCAGATTAATGCTGTACCTCCAAAACAAATGTACATAAAACAAATGAACTCTTCCAGGCCCATTTGGTCAGGGCAGTAAGAGTGTGAGCAAGTATGCGATCAAAGATGAACCACTCATCTAACAAGTCGGCCACTCATCCAGATCTAAACAACCAGCACAACACAGGAAGCAGGCCTAATAGCCCAGGAAAGATGCTGCACAAATTTTTACCACCTCCAGATCTCAGTTAATCCACAGTATAAAAGCAAAACAAACAATCTAAAGCAGCCAAACATGCAGCACCCACAGCACCTAATAAAAAGTCTTCCATGTTCAGACAGTAATAAGACAAAGGGAAAGCTTCTAGTCTGCAGCCAAAAACACAATACAGTCCCCACCACCAGATTATGTGACCAGCTGGGACACACTGGAGGATAGGGCAGAAAACCTTGTCAGAGCATTTATAGATGTAGCAGCACATCTGGGTTATTCCACCAAGGGCATTGTCCTATTAGTAATTAACCACAACTACAGCAATGGATTTGTTATGTTGCTTCCTACACAGAGCCTTACCAATCCCTGGGTTGGTGGGAGTCCAAGGAAAAGACTGTGCACTAGAAATAAGACTGCCATCCAGGGATGGGTCAGCAGTCCCTGTATCCTGAGAAGCAAGGAGAAGAGGGCAGTCAATATCTAACGACGTTTCTGTTATTAATACTGATTAGAGGTGAAAACTCAGAATTTACGGCAACCAGACTATATGGAAAACACCCATATTAGCATAGGTGACAAGTCACCTCATTAGATTCTCCCATGCTGAGAGAGAGAGAGAATAGATAATTAGTCTTACAATAAACTGCAAAGGTTGGAATTTAAACAAACAGTCAACTAATAATAGATTTGCTAATATGACACATAATGGCAAAAGAAACAAAGTGTGTAGTAACCCGTGATAACCGGAAAGTCCTGCACACCCTTTACTCGCGTGTCTACTAACAGCAAAGTAGTTGAGTAAATTGCTGAAATAATGCAAGTAACAATTACATAAAATGTTCTGTATAAATACCACACAGATAGATACAATAACTAATAGAAAAGGGATCTGGGGGGTAACAATCAAACTCTGCCACCTTAACAGTTTCTCCACTAAAAAATGCAATGCCCAAACTGTGGAATAATGCATAACACTCTATCTAACCCTAGCTAGTTCTAAGGGAGCAGACACAGTGTCAAAATACTTAACTTACCTTTTGCTATGTTGTAGTGTGTGTACACAACAAAATAAAATAAATCCTCTCTCCGCGATCTCGCTCCTTCCTTCAGCTTTTCTTTACCAGTAATATAAAAAATGCCCAAACGGTGTTTTCGCGCATGCGCATACCAGCGGAAAGACGCTGGTATGAAAAAAACGTGAAAAAAAGAAAGTTGGCGCATGCGCAGAACAGCAAAAGTACGCGGACGTGTAAACACACAGAAAAAAAGTGAAAGTAAAATTAAATTTAAATTTAAGGGTTGCGGGCCGCATGGAAGAGCTCTGAGGGCCGCATGCGGCCCGCGGGCCACAGGTTGGACACTCCTGTTCTAAATCCTTATTATCTTTTTCTGAAAGAACATCTACTTTCCATTTCTTTATTTGCATTATCTGTACTCTAAAGGTTAGCTTAATATATATTTCTATTATTTCCATAATGTTATGTTATGTATTATACATTAAGTATGCTTCATTTCCACTATTACTTTCTTTAATAAATTTGCTCAAGTATGGCACAATTTATTTTTTTCCCTTGTAGGAAATATCTTTGCTTACACAGTAAATGTTTTATTTTCATGTTATTTAGATTATAAATCTCTTGTTCTTTAATGAAAAAATCTTCATTTTTTTCTAAACTATCAAACATGTTCTTAATTAACTATTTATATTCCATTTTTTCTCTCCTTCTTTTTCTTTTTTCCCAAATGATATCACACATTTTATATTTCTGTTTAAAACACAACCATTCTGACCAATCTGTATAAAAGCTCCTCATTTCCATTTGATCCTGCCATAAATTGAATACATCAATCTTTCCTTTATCATCCAATTTAATTTCATTAATTATTTTTATTTCCCTTTCCTATTCATATATACACAGTATTACCTTTTAACACAATCCAGATTTGCTCTATGACCTGAAAAGCATGGCATCAAAGCACCTTAGTCTACAATTTGTAATTCTGTTAAAAGTAAGAAATAATCAATTTTAGTTTTATGTTCTCCTCTATTTGTCCATGGACTCTTTCTCCAAATACTTAATTGCCAGTACTTTATAATATCTAACACTTTTAATGTCATAAGCTTTCTTTTTTGCTGTCTTATATTACAATTAAAATCTCCTACTCAATGATTTCCATATTTATAGCCACATGTTGAATTATATTTTAAACGTCTTCTGTCTCTCTCTCTCTCTTTGTCACATATGTATAAATTGCTATAATTCTAAAAATCTGATCTTTCCATTTTATATCAAGAATTGTTCTACCCATTATCACAGATGGGATATATCATATTTCTAACATATCTTTACATCGGATAACTAATCCTCAAGTCTCTCTTGGTGGCAATCCATCTTCTGCTTATAAGAATTACTCATCTTAAAAATCATTTATGTTATAAAAATATAAAACAGGTCCCACAGAAAGTTATGAGTAAATACGGTACTTATTCTTGTCATAATTGTTGCTGCTGTGGTCTTATATGTACTGATAATAAATTTAAACATCCAATCACAGGTAAAGAATATGTATTTAATTGTTCCGCAACATGCAATATCTATAATATTATTTATCTCGCAACATGTAAAAATAGTGCTTTTTATGTCGATAAATCTTGGAAAAAGCTAAAAGAATGTATTATAGAGCATTGCTTTGATATATGTAGGTCTATTCAAAAGGGTCTATATTACCTTATCAAAAAGCCATAATATTGAACGGCTTTTCATCAAACCGGAAAAGTCAAAAGCTGAAAATACCGAAAACGTGAATGAGTGAATTCTTTCCCTGGGAAAGAAATCGCTAGCCCTACCACCAACTACACACTAATCTAAACATAACAAAGTAGGGGCTTCGGTCCCCACACCCCACAATGTGGGGGGCTGTGCCCCCACACCCCCCTAACTAAATATACCAACTCTGAGATCACACTACAGTGGGGAAAATGGAAAACTCGCAAGGATAGATAGATAGATAGATAGATAGATAGACAGATAGATGGATAGATAGATAGATAGAAAATGTACTTAACTTACTTTTAATTTTCTCTGCTACATTGCAGTGTATTCTCTCATGTATATTACCTCTAAATTTGTACTTTACTCTGCACATATTTTCTTTCTGCTTATATGAGCCTTGGCCTTGACTAAAAAGGGTCATGTAAGTAAAGAAATAAACAAACAAAATAAGCACTCCCTCAGATAAGAAGTCACTACGTGCACACACTCAGACACCACACCAGCAATGATTCCTCATTGCAGACACCTTCTCAGAATAAATAACATTAGAATTCCTTCTACATGCATCTCTTCACAGCAAACAACCCCCTTACAAATCCTACTATATTAAGTACTCAACAATAATAAATTCAAAAAAGTATGCAGCATCTCTTCACAGCAAACAACCCTATCACAAATCCGACTATATTCAGTACTCAACAATAATAAATTCAAAAATGTATGCAGCCAACATTCCTCCCATTCAAATTTTCCTGCACTCAAGAAATCAGTCAACATTTGTGCCATGTTTATAGACTGGTCTTACAGAGAAGTAAGTTATTTACACTAAGAGAAACTCTTTTGAATCTGGCCCACATCTATGAGTTAAAAAAAAAATTGTAACTCTGGGAATGTAATGGTTTTTACTAGTGGCCTTCAAAGTATTTTGATGCTTTGTGGCGGAATAACCACACATTGATTAAACATGATAAGATTCTTGATAAAAAACTTTTTCCAGTTTTCTGTCTTTTTCATTTTTCTCTTATGCTGTATGATGGTAGTATTTTTGTCCATGTGCCTTTTTTATGCCTTTACTTCTTTCATTCATTTTTTTTTCATTTCTCATTTTAGTTTCTTGTTGCTGCTGCAAGTATAAAACTGTATTTGGCTCAACTAGTAGCACAATAGTCCTTGTTGCTAGAAAACCATAAGGCTGCAGGTTCTATTCCCTCTTGAGTTGATTAGGTTGGGAACACTACAGTTCAGTACTGGTGTGGTGGGGCAGGGTTGCTCTCCTGAGTATGTTGTCCTACACATTAGATGTTAAACCGAGAACTCATCTGTTTGAGTTTGTTGGTGGATCAGGTGGATATAAAAGATCCCAAAGCACCAATTGAAATCAGTAAGTGCCCTGATATCCTGACCAAATGTCTTCTAGTAGTAGAAATGCTAGCTATGGTCCCTTTAAAAACAGGCCACTAGCCTAGTGTGACTAACCTTGCCAACAAAGGACAAATAAAAATAAAAAAAAATTGGAGGGACCTGCAACTACAAAAAATAAAGAGTAAAAACACAAGTAGACCAACAAACTCTGAAACTTGATATAAAGGCATTGAAGCATTCTTCCAGCTGGAGAGGAGTCAGTATTCTACCAACTATGTGGAGTTGTGCTCTTACACTCTGCATGTAAATATACTAACTTTGATATTTCTGTCTCTCAGGGTAGGGGAATAATCTGATGTACTGCAATCTGGCATTCCCACCATTACTGTTGCTATTTAAATAATTGAAAAAGAAGTCCTCAGAATTTCAAATCAAAGTTTTTCTTGTGTACTTTTTTTCTGTTTTGCTTGCATTTTTTTTTCAATTCCTTCTTGTTGCTTATTTTATTCCTGTTCTTTATCTTGTAGTCTTTGGTTCTTGTTACATGTTAAAATTATGGATATGTGTTCATATATTGTTTCTCAGTTCTTTCCTTGTTTTTTTTTCATAATTTTAATTAGTCCTGGATTGAAATTTTTTTCTTATTCATACTTGTAGTAGAGAGTGATCAGTTAGCAGCTGTTTGAAGTTATTGTTGCCATTGTTGTTATTATTATTATTATTATTATTTGGGGTGGGGCTTACCCTCGTTATATTGTTATTACTTGCCCTTCTGGTCTTTTTGACCATCCTTAATGGATAAATGTTGAAATTAACACTTTTTTCTCTGTTTTTATTACTTGTAGTTTTGTGAATTTTTTGCTTTATTTAAGTGGGTAGGATTGTTTTAAGTGCCTGTGCTGTATAGCTGTATAGTTTAGTTTTTGGAGATTGGGTTATGTCATTTTATTTTACATTGATGTGAAAAGATGTTTATGTTACATTATGTTGTGTTTGGAGGGGTTGTTTAGCTGTTTGCAATGCTGTGTGATTCTTCAGTCCCAGGGATTCAATAAACTCCATGTAGGCTTAGTATGAAGCCTACACAGAGTTTACATTTTTGCACGGTGAGCAGCAGTGCTAATTGCATATTCCTGCCATGCATCTCACTTACAGGGATACAAATGAGGTTTTGTGACCAGCAACAGTGCTGTTGGCCAGTTAACTGTGTATAGCAGCACTAACATTTAGACATGCAGAAAAGTTTACCTACGGGCAAACTTGTTCTGGGAGATTGCGTGGACAGCCACAAAGACAACCATTGCTAAAATTAAGGCAATGGCTGCAGTACTAACACATTATGGAAAAGTTTACTCAGTGCAATGTAGACCATAACACATTTTTGGCATACCGAAATAAATGTTTTGTGGGGATCATCAAGGGTATATGGGCTGCATTATAAATATGTTAGTCTGGGGAAATGTGTGTATTGAAAACGGCCACAGACATGAATGGCACGAATGAAGAAAGGGGAAGAGGACAAGTGAAACAAGGTAATGTATACCAGATAAGGGCATGTCAATGTAGTTACACCCTAAAGACAAGACAGTTGTAGCATGTAACAGTAATCACATATATACAATACTGCTGTTTGCACCTCCCCTGTGTGGGTATAGTCATATCATCACAAAGTTATTGTATATTATGTGACTGTCACACCAGGTCTTATAGCAATGGAGATGATTGGCTGTGATATAATCATCCTGACCTGATCACTGGAGAGAACATTTAGCAAAGACAGTATATACAATAATGGGTATGTATATATTGTGAAGATGGGTAAAGTGAGTTGCTTGAATATGAATGTAATGTCAGCTTAGATCTCAAACAATCTGGACACATAGCAACAGGCTCATGGGCAATAGTAGACAGAAGCAAGCACAATCATGGACAATATAAGAATAATACCACCATTAATCTGTGACTTTGACATAAACTTTGGGATTGTGAGTTATTACACATGTTCTGCATGAACACACTTGTACAACTGTCATGATTTGTCAGTAATCTATAAGGGGAATCAAGCACACCTTCCTCAAAAATGACCACTTTTGGGAGGTGTTAAGGGGGGCATTGTTATACCTGTAGTTCAGATTACTAGCAATCCTGGCTAAATGGGAGGTTTGAGTGACACATATATGCCACAATCCACACTTGTAAGAATGTAACCCATGCCATCAATGTTGGCAATGAGCTGTATATTTACTAGCTTACTCGGTGCATCACAGGAAGCCGTATCCCATGTGCATCTTTAGAACACCTTGAAGGGAAGTCTGCAATATCAATGGTTAACAACAACAAAGAATATTCATGTATGACCAAAAAGATGTGTGGAAGCTCACTATGAAAAAAGTGATACACTGGAGTAAATAATCCCTGGAAGATGTGTGATGAGGTACATGCAAATGTGTGCATTGTGCCCAATTACTGGTGTGATGAAGGCTGAAAACAATGGGATTTTAATGTTCTTTGATGTGGACGGCCAGCCCATGCTCAATAGTCAAGCTACATACAAGGGATTTGTCACCACTGTGTTCACATGCTGATGTAAGTTCCCCTGACTATCTACCTGAGTACCCAGGTAAAGTAGCATTTGGTCTGCTCATAGGGTGCTGTCTATATTGTAATTAGCCTGTGTATTAGCTTTCAAAAAGGGACTAACATTGCCTTTTTGTTAGTCTAGTGTGTGTCCATATGGTTCTGGCAACAATCATCTGCATGTGTCAGTAACATTCTTGGATTCAATAATTGTCCAAAATGCGTAGTCATCCACAAAGATTGTTAGACAAAAGGTGTTTAAGTTTGTTTTGACTTCTGAGACTTAAATACTGAACAGGATAGGGTATCAAAAGACAAACCCACCTCCATAGGTATCACAAGGGATAAGAAACAAAGAGTAATGCTACTCAACGCCAGAAGTCTAAACCTCAAGATGCACGCACTCGAAACTCTCCTTAGCATGGAGAACATCGATATCTGTGCAATAACAGAAACCTGGTTCAGGGCTCCCGAGAGCACCCCAGCACTACCAGGTTATACCTCATACCATTCTTTTCGGCCCCAAAACTTGGACCGAACCACAAAAGGAGGGGGAGTATCGATATTCATCAAAGATACCCACACCTCCAGGTTGGTGGCAAAGCACGAAGCATCAGAGACTATCCATGTGCAACTAACAGTGGGTAAAACTGCCTTCCAGTTTATAGCCTGCTACAGACCACCCTCCCAAACCCAGGAACCCCAATCGGCCTTTCTGAGAACACTGGAAAATATGAAGGTCTCTCCAAACACCATTATATTGGGCGACTTCAACTACCCAAACATAGACTGGGAGCATTACTCTAGCTCCAACACCCTAGCCCAAAGGTTCCTATAATTTATAAACTCAAATGCTATGGAACAACATGTTACCACTCCCACAAGAGGGGAAAACATACTGGACCTGATCATCACCAACATGGGGACTCTATGCTCCAGACCAGAAGTGTATCCCTCACTGGTAAGATCAGACCATAAACTAATCTCACTGGATATTCACATCCCGACCCCACCCCCTGCCCAGAAAACCACAGTGAAAAACTTCTCTAAAGCAAATTTCACACTCCTCAAAACCGAGGTGGAATCCTTCAAAGCCCCGGCCTGTGGAAAATACGCCCAGACCGCAGAATCCTTTATAAATGCATTCTATGAACACCTTCAGGAATGCATGGATCATGCGATCCCAAATAAAACCAAGACCCAATCCTCCAAAGGCAGACGTCCTGTCTGATGGACCCCAGCCATAAACAAACTATACAATAGAAGGAGGAAGCTACTAAATGATAGAGCAAAATCCCAAAAAGGGAAGGCATCACTGATCAGTATTAGCAAAAAACTACGGGCACTCATAAAATTGTTTAAGGCCAGCTTCGAGAGAAAAATTGCACAGGACACTAAGGATAATCACAAGGCTTTCTTTAGTTATGTTAGGAACCTGGGTGGTAATTATCAGATATGCTCAGTATTAGTCCAAAATGACAAAAAATACACTGAACCCACAGACATTGCCAACATCCTAGCTGACAGGTTCAGCGCAAACTCCCCCCCCCACCAAAAGGGCAAATATCTATCCCAGCAGAGTGCTGCCCCCCTGACATCTCAGATGCTCAGGTAAGAGCCGCCCTCTCCAAAGCAAAAAACACAGCATCAATGGGACCAGACGGTGTCCCAGGCTGCATCCTACATGAACTCCAAGAAGAGCTAAACCCAAACATAAAACTACTGTTCAATCTCAGCCTTACTACAGGATATGTGCCCAAAGAGTGGCGTACAGCAACAGTGGTCCCTCTCCATAAAGGTGGTGCCTCAACAGATCCTGGAAACTATCGCCCATAAGCCTGACTAGCTTGGTCTGCAAAGCTATGGAAAGGATCATCATGGACCTCATAAATAAAGATATTGAGGACCTACAGACACTGGATCCTACCCAGTTCGGCTTTGTTAAGGGCAGATCCTGCCTCTTAAACCTGGTTGATTTCTTTGAAACAGTCACCAAGGCCATTGACGAGGGAAGGTGGTCCACACAGCCTACCTGGACCTCACAAAAGCCTTCGATACAATACCCCACTCGGGCATTATAGATAAGCTCACCAGCTTAAATATAAACCCCTATGTCACTAGATGGATTGCAAACTGGCTCAAGGACAGAACCCACATGGTTAGAATTGCTGGAGCCATGTCAGACTCCAAACCAGTTACAAGTGGTTTCCCACAAGGCTCAGTCCTGGGACCTCTCTTGTTCGGTATATATTTCTCGGAGGTACAGGCCAACATGGAAGGACTGTGGCTGACCAAGTTCGCAGATGACTGCAAACTGGGTGCCATAATCGACTCTCCAGCCAACACAAGCATCCTCCAAAAGGGCCTCATAGAAACATACAACTGGTGTCAGAGCCATGGCCTCAAGCTAAATGCCAAAAAGTGTATAGTCATCCCCTTTGGCAAAACAAAGTGCCCACAAATTACCACATAGGTGGTAATCCATTAAGT
Organism: Protopterus annectens; assembly: GCF_019279795.1. NCBI lineage: Eukaryota > Metazoa > Chordata > Ceratodontiformes > Protopteridae > Protopterus > Protopterus annectens. The sequence continues at coordinate 1,200,426,349 of NC_056731.1, read as the reverse complement.
ACAGAAGAAGTAATTAGGGACCTGGGGACCCAAGTTGATAGCAATCTCTCATTTGACAACCACGTGGCCAAAGTGGTTAGAAAAACATTTTATATAGCCCACCTAATCATGAAGGGATTCACATCTAGATCAGGGGAGGTCATCGTGCCTCTTTACTCATCCCTCATCAGGCCCATAATTGAGTACAATGCCCCTTTTGGGATGTACCTTACCAGACACCTGCAGCAACTGGAAAGACCCCAAAAGTACCTCACCAAGAGGATCAAAGGGCTCAAACAGATGCCATATGCTGCCCGGTTAAAGAAACTGCAGCTCTACTCAGTGGCATACCGCCTGTTCAGAGGTGATCTGTGCCTGACGTATAAAGCCATGTCCAACCCGGAATTAATGGACATGCTGCACCTCAAAAAATCCAAATCCCATTGAGCTACGCGCTTGAGAGACTTGAACCTCAGCACTGAAATAAATAGGACATGCTGGTGGGACAGATTCATAACCCAGAGGCTCCCTTCACTCTGGAATAAAATCCCAGTCCAGGTTAGGCAGAGTCCCTCATTGACTCTCTTCAAGAGGAATCTTGATGAGTGGATGGGAGATCGTAGGTTTACCCCGCGTATCACTTCTGTGTCACTGTTAGACAGAGGCACAGTATACTAACCTCGAAAAAGGGCATAGCAAAATAAATTTAAAATGGGTGGCGAAAGCCAAACACATTCTGGCTAGGCTTATAAATGCCCTAGGGCAGATAGCCTAGTATGAACCTATGAACCTATAGTACAGAACCCTGAGGTATGGACCTGGTCACTGGAATCTTTCTAGAGATGACTTCACACACTTTGAAACTATTGTGTCCTGTCTGTGATCTGTCTATCTACTTGGTAACGTAGGTCTTTATGCCCACTTGTGACAATTTCTCTGTAATACCTGAGTGTGGATTTTTGTCAAATGCCCTGGCCAGGTCAAGTTATGTGGGATGACGGTCTTTTCCTCATGCATGCCCTTGGTAATCTTCTTGAAGACATCAATCAGAAATAAAAGTCATGCTGTAGCCTTAACAAATCAAGAATGGGTTGGGTACACAGTCCAGAGATTACCTGTGCCCTTTTTGATAAGGTACATGAAGAGTTTTTGGTCTTCACAGATAAGAAGAATCAGGATTATGAGTCTATAATTCCCTGCATCAGTTGATGGTCCCCCTTGTCGTTGTACACCCTTCTGCCAGAACATAAGCTGTCTGGAGGCTGTGGTGTGTCTGCTACATTAGGTTTCAAGTTATTGTATAGGATACCTGAAATGTTGTCAGGGCCCATTGATTATGTGTTTTTAGTCTTAGATAGTGCACATATAAGCTCCTCTCCTGAAAATAAACTGAATAATGTTTGTAGGTGTATTTTGGCTGATGGCCTGTGGGGATGGGGGTGGGTGGGTGGAGAGCACAGTTTGAGACAAAATGTCAGCTTGCAGATTGTCTATTTTCTCCATTTGAGTATGGCGGATGGCATCCACAAACAGCTCTGCACTTAACTGTGTATTCCCCTTAGCATTTCACACTTATTTAAAAAAATGATTTGTGACAAAACCTCCAACTACAACCTTGGTTATGCATCTCATGCCACACAGTGGAACTGTTCACACAGTAATACAACTCTAGCAATGCCACTTAATTACATCAATTGCATAACATATGCTTATATGTTTTTCATTGGAAAGCTGTGTGTAAGCAGCCTGATGCCTTATATGGACACATTACATGTCAGTTGGATGTGGCTCATGCAGAACAGTTACTGACACAAGTGCTGATAGTCACACAATGCTGATGGGGACCACCTCACTAATCCTTGGAATAGCAACACAATTGCACATGCAATGAATTCCACAAGGTTGTAATTGAATCAACATTTATGATTTATTTATTTATTTAACATTTTTTACCAGGAAAGTCCGACTTGGAACAAAGCCAATTTTCAGAGGAGGCCTGGGGAGAAACTCTCCAGACCCATGTCTTTGTAACATGGGAGGAAACCGGAGCACCCAGAGGAAACCCACATGGATGCAGGCAGGACATGCTGATTCTGCACAGAAGGCACCCTGACCTAGAATTGAACCAGAGAACCTCTTGTGCCCATGTTATTAATATGACTTAATATTGATGTATGTCACAGAGCATTTAATGATGGTAGGTACACATATGCACACATGTCATACTGCAAGTGTCACTATGATGTTTGAACGAGAACTGTGTAGAATGTTGATATGCTCCACTACGAAAACATATACCTTACTAAGCTAACAATATACATAATATCATCCCAAGTCACCAGTTCTAAGGAGGCATATTACTACAGCTGTTATGGAAGGAACATGTAATCAAATGGCAGCAGTGGCAATCAATAAATTACCTCACATCACAGATTGTAATACCCTCTTTTAGAGCTAACGTGCATCCACACCTCAACATAGCACGTGTGGATGACAGCAACATTGACATGTGACATTTTCATAGGGTCATAGGACATTGGCTAACAGCCAACACCACATAAAATCGTAGACATTATTATATAATTTAAACAAAAATCGGTATATCTATATGATGGAAGATAGCAAGGCTATGTGTGTATGTGTGCATTTGTTTGATTGCATTACATACTGCCTCTGTCCATGTGTAATGTGCACCACAATATGACAGAATTAGCAATAACACATCCAGTGGCCTGGAGATGGCTTGCAGATGCTCATGCAAGGACTCTGCTTCATGATGTGTGTATGTATCTTTGACATGAGGGCATCCTCCAGTCCTCTGCAGGAAGGATATCATGGCCAGAGGGAAAAGGGGGATGTTGGATTCATGGGGCTATGTCAAAGGTTCTCCTAATTGGTAGTGAAATTAAATGTGATTCAAAAAAGTCATACAAGTACCACAATATAACCCCAACCACACACACACAGCAGCAGACTGGGTCTGATTTGAATATTACACTTGTGTAGGTATAGAGGCAGGAGTCCATACAACGTAGCACTAGCACCCCCCACATATGTCTGACTTTAACAGTGTCATATTGCAATTTACAGAGTATGATAGCATCATTATATGCTGAGAAGATGTTGGGAGGAGTATCTGATATGGATGTGGAGTCACATCCTGGTGTATAATTGCCTCAAAAATATTATTTGAATAAACAGATGCTCAAGTTGCTTGCAGTTAGATTAGATACCCTGATAATTTAGTTACAAACACTGGAGAGCATAGTGCTTAATGTTAATGCCACAGCACAGTTTTAACTTAAATAGTGTCAGAGTGCACTTTATAGAGGATGACATCATCAGTGTATGTTAACAAAAAGATGTTTGGAGGAGTGTCTGACATAGCTGTGGACTCATGTGCTGTTCTAAAATTGTCACCAAACTGATTATTGAAGGAACACACATCCACACAAACACCACTTTACTGTAGTGAGATTAGCACTCCTACCCATTGACAAAACACATCATTTAATGTATGCACCACAGCAAAAGGCTGATTTTCTTAGTATCAGACAACATTGTATAGCTGATGACATCAGCAGAGTTTGGTGAGAAGAAGATGGTAGTAAGAGTGTCTCACATGCTTTTCTAAAATTGTCACTAGAATGTGAGCTAACTGAACATAGACATGCACACACACACACACACCAGTCGATCACAGCAAGACTGGAACCCCTACCTAATTATCAAGGGAACATAGTACAAAACACAAGTGTCACAGCGTAAGTCTGAATTTTTTAGTCTCAGCCAGCACTTTATAGCTGATGACATCAGTAGTGTCTGGTGAGAAGTAGATGGTAGTAGGATTGTCTCAAATGCTTTTACAAAATGGTCTATAGAATGTGAACTAACTGAACATAAACACACACCACTTGAATGCAGTGAGACTAAAACCCCTGCCTAACTAGTCACGCAAGATATAGAACACAGTACTTCATTCAAGCGCCACTGCACAAGTCTGTCATGTACACTGTTGCTGGACAATTTATAGCTGATGACATCATTATTGTATGCTTGGGATAAGATGTTGGGAGGGGAAGACCTGTATGAAATGGATGTGTAGGCATGTATGACTGTCAAAACTATTTGTTTTCCATGGGATTGGATTGCTGGCGGTAGTCCAGACTCATGCTCTTTTAACTATGCATGCCCATGCACACACACACACACACACACACACACACACACACACACACACACACACACACACACACACACACACACACACACACACACACACAGAACACTTGACTGGAGATTAGAACTCCTACCTAATTAGTTATACAAGCTTGAGAACACACTACTTAATACAAGTGCATTGGCACAAGTCTGACTTTTACACTGTTGATGGACAATTTGTAATATATGACATCATCATTGTATGTTTTGGTGAAGATGTTGGGAGACCTGCATGAAATGGATGCATAGGCATGTACAATAGTCAACAATTTGCTCTCCATTGGACTGGATTGCTGACAGTAGAATACAGAATCATGCTCTTGTGACTATGCACACACTTACAAATACATTTTTGCTTTTACGTTAACTATAGTTTTTAACAATACGACTGAGAATTGTTCCAAATAATCCTTGCACTATGCATATATTGCACATATGCTTTTAAAAATAATACAGAATAAGTTAACAGCATGGCATCTATACCAATTTTGATGAAATTATTTTTTTAAATATTTTTTATTATTTTACTATGTATTTGTTACTTGCAGGATTTGAACCCACAACATCTAACTACACTATTACAATTGACTCCTACAATTACCATGAGCTACAGAATAAAGCTCCATACTTGGTGTTACAGTTAAGATATGCATGCTTAGTTTGCTACTAATGTATAGAAGAGCATTACTTTTATTAACATAATGATTAACTTGTGCTGCATACATACCCCATTGCTTCTCTAAGTCTTTCTAAGCATTCAGCATGGGCCTCCCTAGTCAATTAAATCTCCTGGGTAGCTGTAAAATAAATAGGAGAGAAAAAGAAGAACATTATGCATAGCAGTCTTGGTTATCTCCATTTTTTTATATAATTTAAAGTATCTCTATTGCTTACTCAACTGTGGGATGTCAGCAGTCCTAAACTCATCCAGCTACAGCTGAGTTGTTCCTGCTTGCACCTTTCCAGGTCATGGTAATGGTGCCTGCATTGCTCTGCAGTGTGTGGAATGCCAGTTGCACTGGAGACAGCCTTGGCAAGACTATTCCAAGCCTCTGATTTATACTGAGACCAGGTATAGACCCCTGCAAATGTCTACAGCTTTAGCACTTTACAAGGAGTACTGTGAATATTCTGGATTCCTCTACACCCTATCTTTGAGCCATAAATTGGGCACCTTCCTTCCTTCCTAGCTCCTGCATTGTTCACACAGGTCATACAGTAAAAGTTAGGGTATTTTCCAGCCAATTCATGATATTGCATTTTGTGGCTAGTGCACAAATCCATACAACCATGCCAACCACATATGCATGGTGCTAAGTAGACAGCAAAAATGCCAAATGGAGAGGAAGGCAGTATATGAAATAGGAAGTGTAATGTGACCGTTGACATTAGTTTATGGGTTGCATGCTGCTGTACCTGTTAGATGACCTAAGTTTTCACATATCTATGTGGGTATAACTTTTATGACTTGACACATTTTTTGTGTGGCTCAATACACTGATAAAAGTAATTTGCCCAATGTGGAATTCAATCCTATGTAAAATATAGAATGCATATTCTTTCACATGGGGGGGGGTTCCTCCTTGCCACATAAGAAGTCTTTGCCAGACATGTTCATTAATTATATACACACATTAAAGAGTGAGCTGTTAATGATGCATGTATGTGTGATCTGACAAGGTCCTGGTTTATACAAGCATGTGTATATGACTATCATTGAAGTATGAATTCCATCCCAGGGTAGAAAATAAACTTTTAATTACAGAAACATAATTGTCAGCATACCTGCAATCACTCATATAATTCATATGCTATCCACTGCTATACACAGTTAGTGTTATGTATGATTATCTTTATATTGTTCTTTATTTTTTAAAGTTAAGTGTAACAGCATTAATAAAATTTGGAGCGTAGTACATTAGAACTCTGCTAACATGCAATGTGGCCATGAACTTGCACCAGTTGTCAAGGCGAAGGCTGGGAAAGAGGTGTATTTTTTACAAACATTACTGTCCAGAGTGCTCATTGCCACTGAGGACTTGTTTGTCAGGCATGCTCATTGGTTATATATACACATTAAAGAGTTGAGTGGTTCACCATATATGTGTGTCACATGAAAGTTCAGAAAATGAATTTTTAATTGAATAATCATAATTGTACTGATACCCACAGTTAGACATATATATATGATATCATGTATATGCTCAATTCACCTGCTATACATAGTTATTTTTATGTATAATTATTTTCATATTATTAATGTTTTTGTTCTAAATTACAGTGGACCACCATTAATAAAACTTAGAGTTTGCTGTATAAGAACCCTGGCTCAGCTGTATTGTGACCATTAACTTACATCTGTTGCCACAGGTAGAGCTAGGCATCAGCTGTAATTTTTACACTCATTACTGTGTATGAGTGCTGACCTCTCTACAACACTGTTTAGCATTTTTGCACGTTGGAAGACCACAAATGTTACAATGCATATTTTCCAAAACTGACAATGTCACTTTATTGTCTGCAGGTGTTGTGGAAGCATGCTGACTGCTGTGCAACACCACTTAGTGTGTTTGCGAGATAGAAAACAAAAGATGTAATAAGGTATCTTTTTGAAATTAACACTGTCTTCTTTTTGCCTGCAGCATTATGCTGTGTTAATGCAGAGGTGAACAATGTGCAAATGAGACAGGCAAAGCTCAACATGCATTATTATTGTAAAAAGTGTTTATTAATTTTTATCATTAAAAGAAAAATGTGGCACTTGAACCATGATCTCCATATCCTTTGTGCTTCATCATATTTACCAGGTGTGCTACACACACAGTTGATCCGCAGGTCTAATTTATGCTGTCCTTATCATAGAAGCAACTTCCATTCATTTTAAAATATTTATCCATGTCGCCATATCTGTGCTAAGCTGTGCACTGTGCAAATATTAATATCTAAACAAATTAAATTACAAAATACATTTTAATACAAGTTAAAGATTTTTCACAACTGTGAATTTGAACTATCATACTAATGACCCTACAAAACACACTAGGAGTGTCTTATCTTTCTTTGTCACAGGAACAACTTTGTATCAGGAAAGCAAATCACATCCATACAAGCAATTCCCATTTGCTCCACAATATTAACCAGGCATATACATTTGTACACTCTCATTTGTTTGAACATGTGTGACTTGCATATTTAGTACAATGATTGATCATACAACCAGTTAATGAATATGTTTGCACCAAAGAAGGTTTATCTTGTCTGTATTTTTATTTCATTCTTCTCTTATCTGTGCTATACTCTCAGACATGCAGTCTACAGAGTAGTTTGTATCATTGTTCTTCAAATGTATGAGAAAAATACATGACAGTGAAAAACATTTTTCAGCAAAAGCAGGAGAGTTTGGCTATTAGTGAGCAAAAATTATAAATATGTGCTATTTAGTTCCATTTGAAAGCTTGCTAAAGCTACTTCTTCACTTTGCAAATGTATCCTGAGTGACACACTCACTGCAGGGAAGGTAGTCTGAATTGCTGTTGTGTCTTCCTTCTCCTTCCGAATAATCATTTACAGTTGCAAGCCATTGTCAGCTAACAGTGTTGTAGAGCCTACATTATGTTTATATTTGCTACACAAAGTCAAAAGTTTGGTATTCAGCAATTCTAATGAGTTCACTCCTCATCTGCATCTTCACATTGCTCAGAGGCCTGAATATACAGTATAAAAAGGTAACCATGTAGCTAGGGGACTTGAAGGTGAGGAGACTTGTATACTTGGACAAAACAGAGGATTGGTATTCCTTTTGATTTATCTGCAGAGAAGGCTTCTAATGCTGCTAAGATATGATTGTATTTTTCAAGTGCATTCTAGATTTTACAATGTGTTACAAAGCAAATTAGATATATGCAGTAGAAAATGGAATTTTTATCTGTATGCACTTCTTATAGTTCACTGTTGGCATAGGCAATTTTGGTAGGCATTTACATTTCTGAGATAAACAGGTTACGAAATTTCATCAGAAGTGTTACTGTTATTTGTTATTTTACAATCTTCTATGTTATTGCAGGAAAAAGTAATGTGCCATTTCAATGACACAGCTGTTATGCTTCTGAAATGTCCCAGAGACACTTCTAGGGGAGTGGTGGGCAGAGTAAGAGGGAACTGGCAATCATATAAAATTGACTTTTCTGTTCTGAGAATTGTGCTAAAAGCATATGTACCAATTGAATTATGTGTCATTTCTTGTTTTTTACAAACCCTCATTTGTTTGTTATTTTGGGGGTGGAGGTCAACCAAATAACACCCTGTGCAAATGATGCTAACTGTGCCATCTCCTTGAGTCTATCTTTTGGATTCAGGAATAAATATTTTTTCGTCTGGCACACACAGTGCATAGCTGACTGAGTGCTTAGTATGTATGTGTTTGTGACACCCTTTTGAAAATTGTGCTGCTTTCTTACAGGCTTTTGTATTGAGTGTATCTTTGATGCATAAGGCCTATTAACTGATACAGCGTACACCTTTATTGACATAAGTCAGTCCTATCACATACTGATGTCATTGCTGTAAAATTCACCCACTTTCTTCTTAGGTAAATTAGCAAGTAACAATATCTAAGGATCTTCTATTCATTTGTGTTATTGGTCATTTATTTTCCCCTTCTAGGTTTAACACTTACCTTGATAGTCTGGAAGTTACAACTGTTTTAATTCAAGGCTTACTCTGTGTGATGTTAGAAGCACATAGTCATTATGTGGATAAGTAAAGGTTGTGAGCATTGCCTATCATCAATTTTACTGTACATATGTGCATAGGATGAAAGTTGCACCCACTTAGATAGTCAGCATGTGTGCTATCCATTAACTCTTGACCAGGGTGAGGGCATATTGGGCACTCCTACATCTATCGACACCCAGAGTGGCTGGTAATTCCCCCCTCTAACTCCTCACCTGCATGTGGCTGTGGTGACCTTGTCAGTGGTAGTAGGATGTTTGCCTCATTCCCTTGGTGTTTATGTTGAAGCTGTTTTCTCAGGATAATATTGTGAAGGATAGCACAGACAGTGAAAATGTGAGCACATATATGGGGATTGTACTGCAGGGCTCCCCCGATGTATCTAGGCATCTCAACTATGACTTCAGCAACCCAAAGACACACTGTATGATATTTCTTGCTTGAGCATGTGTCTTATTATATGTTCTTTGGTGGGTGTGTTCTCATTTTCGATGGGTGCATCAACCATAGTTCAATTGCATCCCCTGCATCACCCACTAAATGACCTTGTGGGATATCCCCCTTAGAAAACAGCTGGTAGAGTTGAGAGTTATGCCAGATATGAATGTCATGATAACTGCCAGGGTTGCCAGCACACACATTCATGATGATTCCATTAGCATTACACATGACCTGGCAGCTAATGGAGTGGAAGCCCTTTCTGTTTATGTACACATTTCCTGTTCCCCAGCTGGTGCTTTGATCTTAATGTATGTGCAATCTATGCCACCCAAGCAGTGTGCTACAGGGTAGCAATCCTGCATAGTTGTAGCTCTGTCCTCAGGTGTATGGGAAAAATATATGTAGTCACTGGCATGTTGCAGCATAGCATTCAGGAACTGATGGAGAATCCTTGATGCTGATGCCTGTGACACCCCCAATATATCCTCTTTTGGTCACTGCAAGGTTTCCATAGCTAATATTCTAAGTGCTAAATATACCTTAGTTTCCTCAGGTATTGGTTTCCCTCGGTTTGCCCTTGATCTCAGTTGAAGATGACAGAGGTTTCCAGAGTTCCTGTAGTGTGTATCTATTCACTGTCTAGTGCTCTACAATTTCCACCTCTTGCAGAACATGAAAAGTTAAATGGGGTCTCGACACCCTTCTCCTTCTTGGCCAAGGTCTATTAGCAGCAGTAGAATAGATTTGGGCCTGTTGCAGATACATATGCAGAACAGCAACAGCACCCCAAACATTCTTTCTGTACAGAATAGCTTCGGTAAGCTGTATTCTAGTAGGTTTTGGAATTCGAGGCCAAAACCTGCACTGTGTGTACACAATTGCTTTATAGCTTGTTGAATGGCTCCTCCATTTTGGATTAGTTGTTTAACCTACAATTCAGCTGCTTATGTTATGTCAATGTTTACCATGTTTGTCCAGCTCTACACTGTGAGTAGAACCATTTACTGAATACAAATTGGTGCACTACCATATGTGTGTCATAGTGCGATGCACACACAGTTTCAGTGAGCAGTGGAGGCTTTATTGAATCTGCACCAGTGTTAGATGTCCTTAATGTCTTCTACTGTAAGATGATTTGGGAACATGTTAATTGCGTGTCAAGTGGCAAAGCTGTGATTCAAGAAAGATGCTCCCTAATTTTTCAGTACAAACTATGTATTGCATGATATAAACTAGACTCTACCATCTACTGCATTCATCCAAAACACATGGAGAAATAAATAAAAGTGGGAATGATTATTTAAACAAAGACAGATGCAACAGATTAAAATCAAGTTCTGAAATATTTAAAAGCAGTATAGTTAAATATTCTATTGTCATGTTCATGTAAAATCTATCCACCACTTGTTCCCACACAAACACAAATATACATGTAAACACTGCTGTTTATCTTTGGTTCCCTCTGTCTTGAACAGTAATGCCATCTTAAGTTAAGGAATGGTCTGTTTTCTTATAAATTTACAGCAAAACACATATACTTGAGTCAGTACCTTGTCTCAGAAGGACAAAGACTTGGATGTAACCTAGATGACCGCACTTAAATTAGTGGAACTCAAAAATGGAAGAGCCAGTGGAGGGAGAATGAGAGTTAGTGGCTAATGCAGGCTAGGTTGACCTTGGGCATGGGATGGCAGGTTTATTCTGCAGCATTTGTCACCAGCAGTTGGAGCCTTGAGACAGACAGGAAGCAGTAAGAATGGGGGCATGGGCTTGGTGCAACTAAGCATGGTTTGATAAAAGTGTGGAGTGCATGACAGGAGCCTATGCACATCGGGTAGAAGATATTGGTGGTCAATGTAGTGATGTGAGCATTTGTATTATCGACCAAGGGGTGGAATTAAGGCTTAGTCCTTAACTAAAGTTAGCCGAGAGTTTAGTGCGTGAAGCCAGACCCTCAGACCTTTAGGATGAATGCAGCACATTCTGAAACAGTGGACTAATGATGATGGAAGCATGGTGTTGGATGTACTGATTGTCTGGACTGAAGCATATTTCCTGGTCAACTGGTTGATGGCTGTCCAGGGATTGCTATTGTCACTGTTGTCGCATGTCTTGTGTATTCAAATGAGACACTGAGGCAGGGGATGGGGTCAAGTCATTTATTGTACATAAGCACATCAGGAGCTGTAAATGGAACATATACTTTGAATGTCATATGCTTACTGACTGACTCATTACTTCTAACATACTCACATGTGCATCTCCATTCAAGATAGCACTTACACTGACTGACTATACAAAGTGGCACTGATTTTGCATTTGTTCAGTAACTTATACACACAAGCTCTCTGACTACAGTGGCTGACTAGGACACTGATCTACAACTGTCATTCACTGGTCCTAAAACTGATTCATGATACAGTACATTTCCTCTGGGAAGTGAGCCCCATCATAGTATGATGTGGGGTACTTGTACAATGAGGCATATTGAGGAAATGAAAGTATCTAGAAATGGTCTTAACTGTTAGCACGTGAGAGGTACAAAAAAGCACATAGAATTTATTTTGAGTCTTAGAAGTCAAAATGTTTACAATTGATTTTATAGGTGTAGTAAGACAGATGATTTGCACAGTCAGCAGCTAAAGGCATGGAACCATTGGCCTCATCCCTTGTTACACATCTAAGCATCCATTTAGATGTGTCTGATGCATACTTGAGAATGTTATTCCTTGCACAGAACATAGTAATTTGGCAGGAAAGGCTGTCAGTTCCACAAATGCACATTTTCAAACTCATCATTCACCCCTTATAAATTAAGATATTAAGTATTCTAGTTTACTTGTGCCATGTAAACAATATAACATTTGTCTCATTGGGACAATGCAAATTATCTGATGAATGAGAGTAACACAGGAACTTAAGGGATGAGTCAATACACTGTTACAGTGATTTGCAACTGACAAACAGGGTAGCTAAATACTGATGAAGCAAGCAAAGAACATCATGCATGTTTTATGAGGTGGTTTTTTTTTTTTTTTTTTTTGCTGTATTTGAATCTGGAATTTTATCGTGTAGTTATTTATTCAAATCTCCCTTCTTTGCTTTTGAGGACTGAAAAGTTGTGCACCTTTTTAAACAGCTGCATTAAGAAGTATAACACAGCTGCATTTTTAATCCTGTATGTCATCTGCTAGCATAACTCTGAAAATGATGGTGGCAAAAAAGTGGGGTCTCTTAGGAAAATCAGGTGATAGGAATATCGCAATTTATATTTCTGGCTTACCATGTAAACATTATTTGGATGGATTTTACTACTCATGTCATTTCTTTTCTTTAACTGCTGTCACAACATTATCTAATCAAAGTCAGGGGCTCTTTTAAAGGTCTGAAGTTCAGCTCTCTGTCAGATTCCTGGAAAAAAGTATTTGTGCTTCCTGAAAAGATATAGGGCAGGATTCACAAATCCTCCGTGTAAGACTTAATAAGTCTTACATGGAGGCTGCAGTTGAACAGTATGACATCAGCGATCCATGAATATTCATGAGGGCACGCTGACTCATCAGTAACTCTTACATGGACTGTGAATGAAAGCAGGGGGTGTGTCCAACTGCCGAGCAGTCTAAATGTCCACGCCCCTGCAAGTTGTTAAAAAGCACAATGTTAGCACACAAGAGGGAGGTCGCTCAAATGTACTTGCACCCAACAGCACACTCCCTGACACTGGAAACCCCAATCAGTTATAAAATGTAAAATATTATTATTTTTTTTTAATCCACGATATAGCTGCCTGCATACCTCTCAACCTCTTAGAATAAGAAATCTGGACAAAGCCATTAAAAAACTGGTAGAAAATAGGGACATGTTTTAAATATTGCTCTTACAAATTAGAAAGTTGATAGAATAACAGGTTTTGCATTAGTATGCTTGTTCTCTATGATATGAAGTCTAAAACTCAAATGTCTGTTATTATTTTCTAACTTCAATCTTTAATAATTTGCCAGAAAGCCACAATTTTATGAAAAATGGACCAAAAATATAAGGCAAAAATTTGGACATTCTGCGAAAATCTGTACAGTTGAGAGGTATGCCCGTATTTGCGCGTGTGTGTGCAGGTGTGCCCATTGCCTAACCACAGTTAGCAATTGTGACAGTGAATAGCATATAAGAGCTAATTATTCCAACTCTGCCAAGTTGCGATAGTGTAGTGGTAGAGCATTAGCCCAAAGAGTAGGCATTCATGGTGTGAGTCCCACTACCACCCTACTTATTAATTTTTTTTATGTTCCAAATCAGTATATGAAATAATACCTGACATATATGCTTAAAATATTATAAAAAGCAGTGAAATGGCCAATTTATTATTGAAGAAAATATATATTTTAAAGGCTCCAGATTTAAGCAGTGCTTTATCCAGCTAAATAGGGTTGCCCAAAGTTAAGCAGCATTTTATCCAGTGCAATGTGTTTGTGCAGACGTGCGCACCGCGCCAACCAGGGCACTGTAGGGACACATATCCTACACAAGGGTATCATACAGACAGATGCCTGTCATCTGATACATGCTGTATAGCAGTAAGCCGACTATGGCATAACCATCCACATGTACTATACTTACTATCCCGTCAGTACCACATAGGTGGTAGCCCTCAACATGTATGTTGGGTACCAATGTGTACATACAGCCTCATGTTATGTCATGTGTCCCTTGGTATCCACATATCCATAGGTATTGTGGAGTCCCAAGGTGTGTCACATGAGACATTAGAGGCCTGGATGCATAACCACAAGGCGGTTGGACACCTATAAAGACTGTCTATTATTGTCAGTCGTTGTTGTGTATGAACATGTCTGACATGTACCCCAGGCATATACCCTCACTCACACTACTGTTAAGTATCTGTCATGGGTATATGTGGCACAGATGACCCTGGCCACGGATCACAACAGTGGATGGCCCTGTCACATACATACATATGTGACCTACGATCTGAGAAACAGTGGCACAACCTGTCAATGGCAACATATGTATTCATGTAGTATGCAGGCTTCACACCTATGCACTGATTAAGGGAACATGTACACATATATATTTGCCACGCAGATACCTAATGTGTGCAATGCACTTACTGTTGTAATCATAATATGTCATAACATAGTAAAAGCAAAACCCACACCACACTGTCCAAGAGTGATACACATAGAGTCAGCACTTACAGGATTCAAACCCCCTACCTAAGTATGTTATGACACTAGAGAGAAGCACATTAGCACAGTGCGCTATTTGCTTTACTGGGTGGTCATCTTTCTCCGTCTGTATTTCTAGGGTGGTGATTAGCGCAGCGTGCTATTTACTTTACTGGGTGGTCTCCCTTCTTCGTCTGTATTTCTAGGGTGGTGACATCATCATTCTTTCCAAAGAGGAATATAAATCTTTAGTGTGTTTTTCCCAGTACCGTGGTGGTGGTGCTGCAGTAGCGTTGTTGCCTCACAATTAGATGTTGCCCGTTCGATTCTCAGTTAGAGCATCTTCTGTGTGATGACATGCATGAACGGGTGTTCTTTCATTGAAAGTTGTGCGTTAGGCCTGGCAAGCCAACATGTAAAACTCTACTGCCAATCATTAGCGGACCGGAGTTCCACTGTGGCGACCCCTAACCAGGAAAAGCCGAAAGACACAAAGAAAGTGTGTTTTCCCAGCCTTCAAAAAGGCCACTCCTTTCAAACAGAATTGCACACACACAGTTAGCATGTGCAGGATTCAAACCCCTACCTAAGTACATTATGCCACAAGAGAGATGCATTAACACAGCACACTATTTGCTTTACTATGTGGTTTCCCTTCTCCGTCTGTATTTCTAGGGTGGTGACATCATCACTCTTTCCAAAGAGGAATATACATCTTTAGTGTGTGTTCCCAGTCTTCAAAAAGCCTACTCCTTTCAAACAGAATTGCACACACATACACCCCCCAACACACACACACACACACACACACACAGTCTGCGCTGACAGGTTTCAAACCCCTATCGATATGTGTTATAACACTACAGAGACATGCATCAACACAGCACACTACATGCTTTACTGAGCGTTTTTCTACACTTGCTATACTTGTAGGATGCTGACATCACCAGACTTTCCAAAGAAGAATGTAACGCCTTCATTGTGTCTACAGTCTACAAAAAGGCCACTCCTCTCAAGAGATGTGATACACATACACAACACCCCCCATACACACATTCAGCATTTGCAGGTTTCAAACCCCTATCTAAGTACATTATGATACTACAGAGACAGGGATTAACATGGTGCGCTATATGCATCATGGAGCATTTGTCTACACCTGCTATACTTGTTGGATGCTGACATCACCAGACTTTCCAAAGAAGAATGTAACTCCTTCATTGTGTCTACAGTCTACAAAAAGGCCACTTCTCTCAAAGGATGTGACACACATACACAACACCCCCCATACACACACACATTGAGCATTTGCAGGTTTCAAACCCTACTTAAGTATGTTATGAAACTACAAAGCCAGGAATTAACATGGCACGCTATATGCTTTCTTGGCCATTTGGCTACACCTGCTATACTTGTAGGATGCTGACATCACCAGACTTTCCAAAGAACAATGTAACTCTTTCATTGTGTCTACAGTCTACAAAAAGTCCACTCCTCTCAAAGGATGTGACACAAATACACAACACCCCCCCACACACACACACACACACCATTTGCAAGTTTCAAACCCCTACCTAAGCTATGATACTATAAAGACAAACATTAACACGGCACGCTATATGCTTTATTGGACATTTGTCTACACCTGCTATACTTGTAGGATGCTGACATCACCAGACTTTCCAAAGAAGAATGTAACTCCTTCATTGTGTCTACAAAAAGTCCACTCCTCTCAAAGGATGTGACACAAATACACAACACCCCCCCCACACACACACCATTTGCAAGTTTCAAACCCCTACCTAACTATGTTATGATATTACAGAGACAGGCATTTAACATGGCGCGCTACATGCTTTACTAGGCACTTGTCTCCACCTGCTATACTTGTAGGATGCTGACATCACCAGACTTTCCAAAGAAGAACATAGCTCTGTCTACAGTCTACTCCTCTCAAAGGATGTGACACACACACACACATTCAGCATTTGCAGGTTTCAAGCCCCTACCTAACTATGTTATGATATTACAGAGACAGGCATTAACACGGCACACTATATGCTTTACTGGGTGTTTCCTTTTCACCTTCCACATTTGTAAGTTGCAGATGTCTTCGGACTGGTCATGGTAATGTCTGTAGTAATTGCAGGAATGAGCCATGTGTGTTGGAAGGTGTCCAATAGCTCTGTGTGAGTCAGCTGGACAGGTGTATGGGTGATTGTATGTTTGGCCATGGGATATCTTCTGTGTCCCTGCTACACAGATGCACAATAGACTGTACATATATGGGCTATCTTGTGTGACCTACTTTTCACATGCACAGTATTCAAACTGGACATGTTGCACATGCCAGACACACTCTGTCTAGGTGTGTACATGCCCTAGGGCAGATAGCCTAGGATCAGACTCTGCACCTATGATAATGTTCAGGATTCACACCTATTTATTGATGATACCCTTTGCAGGTGTTTATCGTCTTTGTTTCCCCATTTTCTATGAACAACTTAGGTATCTGCAGCAAAGATGTGATTATGACAGGGTTCGACTATATTGTATATGTGTCTATTGTCATATAGTTGTGTGCACAGGCCAGATTGCTGGATTGTGTGTGGTTCCTGGGTTGACACCTGTAACTGCCTGATAGGTATGGACCATTGCTATACTCTGACATGGCCTATGTGTCTGAGCATGCCCAGTGTAACCTTTCAGAATGTTGCTGACTGAGTTCCACTACCATAGTTGATTTATTCAACATTTTACCTGTAGCTAAAAGACTTGTAGTCTGCTCATCTGCAACATAAAACACCCCTGTCACTCTTGAACCCCATACCTTGGACACACTAGACTGCATGAATTATTACTAAGCCACAGCAGATCTAAAATAATTTGATGTTGTAATAAATATATCATTCATTACAATGAAGGAATGTAAAGGAATAATAGAAAGGCCATTAGACAAAGCCTGTTCTGTGAATCCTTAACAGCCAGTGTTGTGGAATTGCATTACATGACAGTGATAAGAGAAGCAGTCATTCTAGCAAACAATAACGTTACAGAGGCACTTTACAAACCACACACAGTATCAGGGCACTACAAACACTAGCATATCTGAGTGGGGCAGATGCCATAACTCTTAAATATGTTCTAAGTTCATGATTGTGCAATGTATGCTAGCTGTGTCAGTCTCACTCCCTCTAGAAAGTATTGCCATCGTGTATAGAGGTGGGGTATTACACAATGAATACTGACATTAATAACAGTAGACACTGCTTGCAACTGCAGCCACTAACATTTTTTTTGTCAGTTAAGCTTTTTAAGTTTTCACTTCTCTTAGTTAACTCCAGTGTTGCAGTGTCTCTTGACAGAAACATAATGGGCTGTTGTTTTCAGAGTTTTAAGCGCTGGGCTGGGCTGGGTTTGTGTACTGCCTGTGTGATTGCCTGATTCTGATTATTTCCACCTGCTAGCTCTGCTGACTCTCCCTGGTTAACTTCCTACTGTTTGTTGTGCTTCCTTTTCCCTTTCCATTCCCTCAGGGGGGCGGACACAGTGTGCACCTTCTATTTCTTGACTTTAGCTAGGATACCTACTGACACACCTCTTCCAGTGATGAACAACTGACAGCTAACACATGCCACTCTGCTCCAATGAGATTAGCTTCTTTCATACATACCTCCCCTCATGATGTCACCTATATCCTACTCTGTTACTCCCCTTATCCTAGTCTTACACTCCACTGACTGTACTCATTTGCTATGTAGACTTGGGATTCGCTATCCTTACCCTCATTTGCATAGGATTGCCTACTAATGCTTGGTTACATCTCTTAGACTGGGTTCCCCCCTTAGCAACCCCTACTTGGTAGCCATGTTGTCTTCAGCCTGTCATTGCCTTGCATTGTAAATTACAAATTCACATAAAATCCACATTTGTGGATTTTTATTATTAGTTTTCTGGTTTTTAGAGCACAGCCCTTTAGTGCAGCGGTGCGCTACGCTTAAACATCGGAAATCGGACAAAAAAAAATAAATTAATTTTTTTTAATTTTGCATCAGGAAACATGGCCATTGGCATGCTTCCTCTATTGGATGCAGCCTTTATTTTGAGCTGCCACGGCTCCGTTTTGCTATTTGCAGAACGGTACTCAGTTGTCAACTGAGTACATTTCTGCAGATAACACTACTCTTACTCGGACAGGTTTGGGTTTCCTGAATCTAAAATCTACCTCATTTGCCTGCCTTTCAGCTGCAATTGAGGTAATTTGCATGTCCCCGCCCTGTCCGTGTAAGAGATGTATTAGGAGCTCTCTTGCACACCCCTGCAGGCTGTTCCTGGATCGCTCGTCGGACATGATGGCTGCATGGAGTCTTACTCTACTCTTAGACTCCGTGCAAGCCCTTGTGAATCCAGATATTCTTTCTGTTTCAACAAAACACTGGATTGTCTATGCTGGCTAGTTATATACTAAAGTAGCTAGCTTAAATTTTATACACACTTCCTGCAGACTGACTTGCTGATACGCATGTTAACATTTTGGTACTATGGACAAAGTTTGGACATGTGGCATGATACTCTTCTTAAAGTAGTTGCAAAGTCTAAACCAGTGATGAAGACTGCATCTACATTTTAATAAATTCTGACATTCCTTGAAAAACTGATAAAAATAATACATAGCCATCAAAGCTGTCAAGTCTCCAAGCTGCTGTCTGGTATGTTTCAGATCTCACTTCTGAAACTGAAAAACCTGTCAGACACATCATAAAGAAAGATAAGCTGTCAAAGAACATGTACATTGATTCATTTATATTTAAAGAACTCACCAAGATGAAACAGGATGCAGAATTACCATTCACCCAATAGATTAATGCAGATTTCAAGATATTTTAAGTAAACTAAGCAGGCATATTGACCATTAATAAGCTCTTCTACAAGAAAGGGGTAATTTGAAGTTAAGTTTCATTTTCTGGGAAAGTATGTTATGTTAACCTTTGATTTTCACTACATTATTATTCTCAAAAACAAGAAAAATGTTCCACAAACTACTTTAACTTTCTTACATCTCAGAAAGCCATAATCCTAACAGTTGTATTAATGTTAAAAAAAAATACCCATGTGTGGAAAAGTTAAATCTTCCCCAATAAAACAAGAAATGCAAATATGTGAACTCAGGATTTGGATTCGTACCTCAGCCTTCCTTTCTCATACATTGATGACCCAAATGTACAAATGCAGGATGCTGCAGTATAAACTATCATTGATATATACAACTATTAGCAATAGCATGGAGCAGTGAAGCAAATCAAAAAGAGGCTTATTTTGAATAGCAACTTAAATAATCCAAAAAGGATCTGATTTTCTCTGCATTGCATCAGTCAGTCTGGATGTCTCATGATTCAGGCAGCAAAGCTTGTGTTTTGCAGGTCTACCATCCCTCTAACTAAAAAAGAAGTTATTCTGAACTACTATTAAAACACAATTCTTTTAAGGAATAGTCAAAATAAAATGCATTTTCTCTCACTAGCAATTATAAGAATAGGGTAGAGACATTTTCCCCTTTGTCTTAAGCTGCACAGGCATCTGATGAATGTAACTTAGAAATATGTTAGATATTCATATTTAATCAGGATGACTCCTATGGACAGGCTCATATGTGTGCAGATATATATATATATATATATATATATATATATATATATATATATATATATATATATATATATATATATACATATATGAAAAATAAACTGATTTATTACAGTGGGTTCTAACACATTCTAATAGCTGGGAACTGTCATGCCTTACTATGATTGTGTATTACTTATTTGTGTTTTGTCACTAAAGATATAAGATAAAAGAATCATGCTTGATTTCTGGTTTCTGACTGAGTAGTTTTCCAGTTCCTATCTATGATTTCTTCCATTTATGTCATTAGTTTGGAAGTGAGAATATAAAGGCTAAGTTCACTAGAATATGTGTTTACCGCAGGAGCATTATATCATATCAGCCAATCACAATTCTGCACTATGTTACTTTCTTTAGCTACTTTGGTGTATTTTATCCATTCAGACACCTATCAAGGGCAACATAAGTGGGACATAAAATATTGTGCTTCAGATGTGGAAAATACATTGTACTGCATGGCTTTCAGACTGGTTGGCAATGTGAAGGACAAAAAGGCAGAAACTGTGTATCTGTTGCCATCTGACATTGGGTTAATTGTATAAACATGCTGCAGAAATGGCACAATGCACCAATATGTGTTTTTACCTACAGGAAAACAAAATGTTTTTGTTCCTGGACCTCTGCCCAAACACTATAACCATACCAATTTTGTACTGAAACCAATGTTATTGACAAATCAAAATTGCAACATATAAGTCATCCAATATTTATACATTGTCTGATACTAGAGTAAAATTACCAGCAACTAAAAGATGCATTATCACATCACTCACCTGCTGGACAATGATAATTAGTAGCATCAAATACATAATTCTCATTATCCATACCATACTCTTCCCAGAGTAGCATCTTACACCATTCACTCCTACATATTTGATGGAAGAAAGAAGAAAAGGAAGAGGTGTACGTCTGAATGTACTAGCTACCCTTACCTAAGTTTAACAAGTGGTGGGTGGATGGGCTACACAAGTGCCATGCCAAGAGACTGAAAAAACACAATCCCCTGTAAATATTAGCCCTGAACCCTTTCTTCAATAAACTTTCATCATATCTCTGTTCATATAGTCCAGTGAGGTATGTCTTAGGTCCTTTACACACACACATGGACTAAGACTGTGTCATAAAGATGTAGGTGCATGTGTGATCTGGCGGATCCTGGCTCCATATAGACAGATCACTGTGATAATCTCTTTGTTTACCCTGGTAAAGCGGGCATCAGTATGTCTTACAATGGAATCCTAAATAACTAGAATGTTAGGTTGTGTGGTGCATTGTCTTATGGGCTTGGAAGTGGGGCTACTATGATTTTTAGAGTTATGTGTTGTGTGAGGCACTGTCTTTTTTTAGTGTATGCTGAGCCACTGAGAGATGCTTTTAGGAGGTCTTGGTGGTTTGGGTAGATTACATGTGAGTACCTTCCCATATGTGGGTCTATGTGTTTGTTCCTTAGTGTTTGTAGTGAGCATTTTGGGTGTAATGCTGACAAACTGGTTGCATTTTTCTTGTGGACATGTGAGAGCCTTGGCTCCAGTGACATTGTGTCTACATCTCTCACATACTGTGTTTGTCTGTTCAAAAAATTAAGTGGTTGTCAGTGAACAGAGGCAGTTATTACATTGCCTCAGGATGTCCATATACACTAGACCAGAAACAGAGATGACAGGGAAGAGCCTATCCATTATATCAGATTCTTACTAGATGGGAAGGAGTGGAGGAGACTCAGTTAAAGTCTAAGTGAGAGTGTTTAGTAGTATTCTATAAGATGACCTACAGTTGTGATGCTCTCTGCACAAACCTGCAGCTTTTCGAGCAACTATGAACAGTGAGCAACAATGCAGATTGTTTCCTATAAAGGATTTTAAACTGGAGAGGTCTGAGTATATACAAGGCATGGGTAATTACATTTGTGTGAGGATTTTATGCAACTAGGATGAATAACATTTAGACAGTTAAGTTCTCAGGACAATCAGATAAACACACAGTAAACCTTCCATCAGCAGTTCTCAATTTGGATGGGTTGAATCAGCACACTGCTCCCACCAGAGTGCAGAATAAAATCTTTTAATTTAAAATGAACTGGTTTTGAGCTCACATACAGTAACAAATGCTTTACAACAAAAGGAAGAGCTCCTGCAGTATCAGGGATCCTTGGAAATAAGTTCACAAACCCTGAGAAATGTTCCCAAATACAGAAACAATGTGCACAAATGTAGGAAAACTTCTACAAACACAGAAAACCTTTGCAAAATTTAGATATATTTTGGCAAACTTAAGAGAACTTTGCTAAACTCAGAACAGCCTTTGCTATATCAAAGAAGGTTTGGAAATATCAGGATACTGTTAAAATTCTCTTAGAGTAGTATAGTAACAAACAGAATGTGTTTCTTTAACAAGTGCAGGCTGAAAAACACTGTTAAATTCAAACAAATCAATAAATGCAGCACAGAAGTGTTAACTAGCACTGAGATAGATCAAATGCAAAAAAAAAATTACTTATTATCAGCTTTGTAGGTCCATGGATGGCTTTAGATGCAGTCCAAGGGTCATGTAATCACACAAGTCCAAGCCAAGCACAGGGAAGCTCTGAATAAATGACCACGGTCTAACAAAATTTAAGGATTTTATACCAGCAGGATGAAAGAATTTTACACAGTTAAGCCCTAAGGTCAATCATATAAATATGCCTTCCACCAGCAGTTCCTGATCAGAGTCTATCAGTAATACCACATCATCTATGTTTAATAACTTTTTTTGATTTGTCCCCGCTAACCTATATATATATATATATATATATATATTTATATATATATATATATATATATATATATATATATATATATATATATATATATATATATATATACTCGGAGCTGAACTCTGATGCACACCCACCCCCACTAAGAACATTTCTGTGAGTCTGAACACTCTTCACACTTGTAATCATGTGGTAATTGTACATAGCCTGCGTCAATTCTGTCAGTGTTTTTGGGACTTTGAACTTTAACAAAACTGTCGTAGTCAGCTTTCTTGAGATCTTGCCATATGCAACCAAGATTACCAGTCCAACGACCAAAGGATTCACTGCAACCAAAATGATCACAAATCCACAGTAGTTCAATGTATCCAACAAGGTTTCAGGCATAAAAAGTAAAATTCTCTTGTAGATAAAATGCTTCTTTAATAAATCCCCAGAATAATTACAGGATAAGTGCTTTCGCAACAATGCTTCATCAGATCCTACAAAAAAACAGGAAAAAGTAATTAGGTATTTAAAGAACCTGTATCCAATCACATACATACTCATTAATGATGTAGTGGTCTAGCTTTGAGTGCTGGTTTTAAAGGTATAGTATAATTAAGACCAGTAGATCTATGTGCCTGCAGAGCTGCTATCCAATTCATCTCCTTATATTCCACTTTGTTGTTCAAATCACCTCCTCTAAGGTTATTATGAACAATATCTTCCACTGTAAACTTAAAAGAATGGCTCACATTATCCTTAATATGTTTATAGAGAGCATTTAAATGCCTTTTGTTCCTAATATCCCCCAAGTGTTGCTGAACCCTCTCTTTAAGCTTCTGAGTGGTCTTCCCTATGTAGAAAGATGTACAATCTACACATGCAACTAAGTACACTAAGTTCTCAGTCCGACAGTTCACATATAAACAAAATTCATGTATCTTATCTGTAAAAGGGTGTTTAAACTGTCTATTCCCTGACATGAAACTGTAATCTTTACAGCTCATACAGGGAAAAGTGCCCTCTCTTATATTCAACCTAGTTTGTTCACAGTGGGACTTATAACACAGCTCCCTTTTCGGCGAGATGTTGTTTTTAAAAATAAATTTAGGCTTAGCACCCACCAATTCATTCATCCTATCATCCATTTTTAATATAGACCAGCTATTTCTAATCACATTACATAAGATTGTATATTACTACTATACTTTAATGCAAAACCACACCTAGGTTTATTTAAATTTCCTTTCTTTTCATGCCTCCTATCACCTTTGAAATATGGTTTCCCCTCTGTATCTCTCAGGGCATGTACCTCCCGTTGCATATTATTCAACTCACTTATGGCATATCCCCTCTGTCTAAATTCTTCACTTACTGTATCTACAGCTACGTCATAGTCCATTGCATTTGTGTGCAATCTCAATACATGTAGAAACTGACTCTTTAGAATGTTACCAAAAATTCTATTGGGGTACTTTTTGCTGATGATATTTTATTAACCCTATCAAACTCCAGAGAGTCATTAGGAGAGCTAGAAGAAGTAATGGATAAATTTTATAAGATTTCAGGTCTACAATTTAATAGAGCAAAATCAAAAGTTCTATTTTTAAATAAGAAAAAATACCTGCAAGTTACAGATAAATCCATCATAGGAAAACAAGAACGTACGCTAAATTATTTAGGAATAGTGTTATGCAAAAATAGAAACAAAACAATATTAATAAATTATAAAAACATTATTGAAACAATAAAAAAATATATAGAAAAGTGGAACAAAATTATATTAACTTTTGAAGACAGATTGCAATTAATAAAAATGGTCTTATTGCCAAAAATAGTATATGTAGCATTAGCAATACAGTTAATTCCTGAAAGATGCATTCTTAAAGAAATAAACTCATGTTTAATAAATTTTTATGGCATCCCACAAAGAATAGAGTAGCTCTAACTCATCACATTAGACCCTGGAAACAAGGAGGATTGAACTTCCCAGAAATAGAAACATATATAAAAGCATCTGTGCTTAAAACTACAATACACTGGATAAACCGAAATTATTTTGCCAACTGGAAAGAATTAACAATGGCTATATTAACAAATGAATTTAATCTGTTAAAAACATTTTTAATAGTAGACAAGTCAAACAAACCCTGGTACATACTATGCATAAGTATACAATATAATATAACAAAACCTTCTAAAACAACACTGATTAATCATTATATCACTTCCTTTAGGAAACGTATCAATGCAAACATAGATCTAAAACTTTGATTTGACCTTTTAACACCATTTACCATCACTAAGAACTTTCCTCACAAAATATATAGGGAAACAATAACCTCCTGAGAACAAAATTGATTCTTATGCTGGTTTCAATGTGTAAATAAATTAAATGTTTAGATATACATATGATAAAAACTGCTTTCAATATTCCAACACAGGACTGGTTAACCTTACAAAGCATTCTAATCTACACTCAAGATTTATGCAGATTAATTAATAATTCCTCATTTAAAGATATTCCAAATCTAATAAGTTTTCTGTAGGAATTTATATACAATAGTTGTGAAAAAAAATTCCATTTCAAATCTATATAAAGAGTTAATAACATATAAAACAATTCCCAAACTATCATACTGGCAGTTCTCAACAAAAGGTCAGTCATTGCAGTTAAAAGAAGAAATTAAAAGTAACATCTTAATATCAGTTAATTACGCCTCTAACAAACAGTACTGGAAAATATTTAACTGAAAATACTTACATAGAGCATTTTTAACACCAGATAGAATTTAAAAGATCAGTACTACTACTACAAAAGTTTTTTGCTGGAGGTGTGAAAAGTCAAATAAAGCAGACTGGATTCATATTTTTTGTGAATGTAATAAAAATAAATCATATTGGAATGGAATCAATCATTTTTACATGCTTTATTTAATGAATCCTTTACCTTAACCAAAATATTGATAATACTAAATGTAAATGAAGGTCCCTACCTGAATAAGAGAAATATGTATTTGTTATGGACAATACTTGCTATAGCTAGGAAATGCGTAACCAGAAGGTGGAATTCAAATACACCCCCGACCTTGGAAGAATTCTACACTTTACTGAAGACAACTGCATCGATGGAAATAAAAATCAAAGAACTACGAATCTATCCCAGGCCATTGGTAAATAATCCTTGGAAGAAAGTTATATCTTTGTTGGACACTCTGCAATAATCAATATTGTATCTCTGATAACTGATCTGTTAATTCTATATTTAATAACATACAGTGTATATAATTGAAAGTCAGGCTATTGCAAAAATTGTATATAGTTGTTTAAAATTATATTTAAAACATGTAAATGTTATTTTAATTGAAAATAAAAAAATATATATTTGAGAAAAAAAAAGAATTGAGTAGATTGCTGGGAGATAGACCATGTTTTACATTCAAAAATAACAGATCTTTGAAAAGACAGCTCTGTTATAAGGCTGTAGGTACTCATAAACATGTCCAACCAGATAGACATGGTACTTATAGCTGTAGGAGATGTACAGCTTGTCCTAACATGCACACTGGGAGACAATTTACACATCCACATAATGGATTTATGATAGAAACAAATTTTTATGCTGATTGCCATAACAAGAATGTGGTCTGTTTCAGCTACTGCACCTATTGTTTTGCCTTTTTTATATAAGAAAGACCAACCGACCCCTTAAAGATAGGATTCTAGAACATATGAGGGATATTAGGAATGTGAAAGAGAGTAGCGCATTAGCTATGCATGTTGAGAAAGAATGCCCTACCCATAAGTTTAAGTTCTTGGTATTGGAAATTGTATCAGTTAACAAGAGGGGGGTAACTTAAATAACAGTACTGAAGCCTTAGAGCAGAATTGGATATTGCAATTACAAGCTGACAAACTACCTGGCTTGAATAGCAGAGTATCTCTCAAACCTTATTTAAAAGCTAGGGCCCTTAAGCATTAGTATATAAAATATTCAACATTGTTTGCAATAGTTGCTTTTTCTATTTTTACTTCTTCATATATGCATGTATGTATATTTTTATGCATGGTTTTTATATTGGTATTTTAGGTTGTCTATATATATATGTTTTACATTTTCTGCTGCTATATATGCATTCTAATGTTTTTAATGTTGTATCAGATATATAATATGGTGTTTTTTTTGTACTGTTGCTTTAATGTATGACACATTCTGCTGATTGGTTATACCTGTAACTGGGAGGCTTTTTAAATGTCATGGAATCTAGATGGATGGTTAGTCTGATGAAGCAGAATGAGTCCGTGAAAGCGCTTACTACGTTTTGTTATTTTTTCTATTAAATATACCTGCTGTGTGTAACCCACGTGTGTTTCGTTGTTAACTGGGTGTAAGACACTGTGATCAGAAGCTAGCAGTGCTTACCTCTGGGCAAACCCACTTACAACCACTTTAAAGTGCCTTAAGCACACCGTATCCAATGGCCAGTGTTCTGCCCAGCAACAAAACAAACAGCTCCTGCAAGGCCAGAACCCAGAACCATGCACAAAATGATTTACCACTAAGCCATGCCAGATATGCACAAATTGTATGTTGTCAGAAACATAACCCAAGCACAGTCATGCAACAGTACAGAGAATGTATACCTACAGCTAGATGGACATTTGTGTGCAAATATATTACTATCTAAATGGATACAACATATCTATAGATGTAGTCACATATATATATATATATATATATATATATATATATATATATATATATATATATATATATGTATATATATATATATATATATATATATATATATATATATATGTATATGTATATATATAAATATCCAGAGATATATACAAATATATGAACAGATATACATGCAAATGCCAACTACACACACACACACACACACACACACACACATATATATATATATATATATATATATATATATATATATATATATGTGTGTGTGTGTGTGTGTCAACATCTGTATGTCCACATATACACAGCAAGTTACATATATGTACACAGATATATGCCTCTGTAGGTATATACGGACATAGTTAGAAATATGTAAGCAAATATATATACCCACAGAGGTATATATGGGTAGACATCTGTAGATAGCAATGGTAGATGAACAGTAACATACATGTCCACATGCACTAATGGGCTTGAGAGGCCCCAAACAATATACGTCACGTACGAATTGGCAAACCCCCACCCAGCTAAACATGTCCGCCCTGCAATTCACTACCAAGCTCATTATATTGTATGTTTGTCATTGAAATAGGGATTTAAATAAGCCCTCTGTTATGTTTCACATGTTGACATCAGATACCCCTCTCCCCCACCCACTAGGCGGGCTGAGCAGTACAGGCTCATCCAACCTAGGCCATCCCCGACCCATATATTCATTACCCACAGTTCTGCTTCCCCCCACCCACTGCACACATGCAGCCACCATCCCTAACCTGGCTACCGGTCCATAGCTACCACACCACCACATATTGCGCCCCCTCCACTCCCCCCCCCCTTTGGACACATCCCGAATGTTGTCTCGACCCAAGTATCCTAGGTCTGGTACACGCCGTAGTCCATGCACATAGCCATGGGTACCTATGTAACACAACTCTGGGTGTAGATGAAAGTTGAATACCCAATGTTCGGGTTGTCCCGCATGGGCCAAATGTATTCCTGGTACTAACGATAGATTTCATGTGTGACTCTGTGTACACTAACAGATTTAGTTGTAGGTATCGCAAAGCATATGTGGCACACAAGGTTGGCCGGCATGTACACGAAACACACTATCCAGCAATACCAGTCAACATTACAGGATATGTAGCTAAATATGTAGAGGTATGTATGTGTGTGTGTGTATGTAT
This sequence comes from Protopterus annectens, assembly GCF_019279795.1. NCBI lineage: Eukaryota > Metazoa > Chordata > Ceratodontiformes > Protopteridae > Protopterus > Protopterus annectens. The sequence continues at coordinate 1,200,397,483 of NC_056731.1, read as the reverse complement.
ATCTATATATATATATATATATATATATATATATATATATATATTTACCCATAACTAAATAGATATATACCTCTCCCTCTCTGTAGTACAAATGTGTACATACATAGACAGACATATATAAATACCCACATATAGATATATACATATGCAGACACCCATACATCCACATGTCGTTAGATAGATATACAGCAATATATATATATATATATATATATATATATATATATATATATATATATATATGTAGATCTACTCCCCAAAGTCATACAACCCTGGAGATGATATATAAAGAAGAAAATAAAAGAAAATGTATATATTTTAAATGAAAATAGGTGGGGGGGCTTCGCCCCCACACCCCCCAATGTAGGAGGCTGTTCCCCCATCGCCCTACCTTTATATATCAACTCCAGCGTCGCATGACTTTGGGGACGGGGACAAATCCCTGTTAATTGTCATGAATACTGGTTTTCGATCAAATGTGCTGTCGATCAAATGAGTTTTGATCAAGTGTGCTGTCGATCAAAAGTTGTAGATATATATGTGTGTGTGTGTGTGTGTGTGTGTGTGTGTGTGTGTGTGTGTGTGTGTGTGTGTGTGTGTGTGTGTATCTACACAGATATATAGCTATGATATGATACAGCACTTAACAATGATATATGTTCACAGGCCGTGCCAATGGGGCTGAGGGGCCCAATTAACAAACGTGTAACACGTAGCATTACCCCCTCCCCAGCCAGACAGGGGAAACATGCAAACAAACACACAGACAATGGAAACAATCCATTGGTTCCCAAACCACAGGCAGAATACAACCAGAGGGAGGGAACACAGTGGACCCGCTAAGTCTAATCTTGGAACAGAGACAGGAGCGTCCCTTGTAGGACACCCCAAAAATTGTCTTGTAATTGAGGATGCCCGTGCAATGACCTTTCAAAGCGGGGCATGTATGTACCCGGACTACAAGGGTGGGAAAGCCTGATGACCCATGGGTTGAGACAACATACGAGATGGGTCTCATGAAGTGAAGAGTGGGCAGTGTGTAGTGGTGTGTTTAGACCTGACCTGCACCCAGAGTAAAGATGAGTGCTGTAGAGGAGGTGCGAGGGGGAACTACAGGTATGAAATTATGGGTCTAGATATGCAGGTGTTGGCTGGAGTGGTTCTATTTGGACCGCCCCAGGGATGTAAGCAATAGTGTGCATTGGGCCGAGCTACAACCTAACGAGCAGCTACTCCCGGTATGAGTTCCACTGCAGCACAGTCTATTTTACAAGGCAAAGTACAGTATAACCAGATGTGTTGTTGCAAATCCCACTAAATAACGCCAAAGAACACATGGTCGCAACACCCCACTGTAGGCATGTAAGCCAAGCTAATTGGCATCACAAGGTATTATTGTTGTCCTCACCCTCACCCAGGGATGTGTCCAAACCTACCTCCAAATGCAGTGTATATACACAGCTGTTGCTGTAGAAGAAATGGCCACCTGTGGGCCTTCCCATCAGCCTTCCTGCACATACCTGGACAGTTTCTCTACTATCTGCCCCTCTGTGTGCCCTATTAACACCACTTACCTATCAAACCCTGTTTCATTACTATTAATGTTCACAGTCACAAGTAGGTGACGCCCTCTTCCCCAACTATATTGGCAGAATTTGGAACCCCTACCCACGTGTATTACCTCAGCTGTCCCACATGACACATGTAAATAACACATGAAGGAACACCTGAAGCACACTTGGATCAGCACATGCTCACCACCTGGTGAATCCCCCCCCCCAACTAACACGCTATAGCCCTACACCAACTAGTGAAACCGACACCTGCTGTCCTGCCTCACATACAAATCCCAACATCCTGCATACCTTCCCTATTGCTCCCCCACCAAACAGTCCAACGGCCTACTATACAGTTACAATGCCCCCCCCCTACCTACCTACCTACTCCTTCACTATTCTCTTCTACTCTACCTCACAGGTATGGCATAACTATACCGAACCCGAATACCTGCTTGTAACCTATCCAGAACTGTTAAACTTGAATCTCACTTCACCTTAAACTGACCTTTGTCAACAGTCATACCTGACATGCAAATCTGACCAAAGCATGTATAATACCAACATGTTAATGTGAACTAAGCATGAAGAATGTGGTACCTAGCTATGTTAAGTCTGTTACTCTCTGTGAATGTGTACACCTCAGTAGTACATGTAATGTGTAGCTGGAGTTTACTGTGGAGTTCCACTCCCCAGGCCACCACTGATAATGGAGAAGCATACAGTCGGATTGTCCCGGACAACAAATGTGAACTAAATACATGAAGTAGCATGAGGGTATGCAACAGCAAGCGGGGTTATGCCTGTTTGGGTGATGGTAAGCAATGCCCACACTGGTTAAGCAATGTGGAGGCCAACTCAGTATAAGATGCCGTAACCGGACGTTAACAAGGCTGAGCCTCGTGCACACCAGCACATACCCGCCTACACTTCTTCTACAGTGCCTTTGGCACTCTGTAGCCAACAGCTCTATTTGTGCCCATTAACAAATTAATCTGCAGGTTCCAACCCTCCCACCTTGCACACTATAGTCTAAGTGAGTTACCACTAAGGCATGGTAGATACACATTCAGCTGCTGTTATCACAAACCTATCATCCAGCACAGTCATTCAACAGTATAGGAAATGTATGTAAGTATGTAGATTAATACCAGCAAACATGTGCACATTGCTCAATCACAGTATTCCGAGCAGTCTATCTGTATCAATGAAGAGTACCTGTCCAAACATACTGTGAAAATGGTAGTCTTACATAATACTGAAGAGAAGAGTGAAAAACGGTGCATGCCGTGGGGGAGTGTGGGTATGCTTCATGCACAGAATGTCACACCTGGGCCGTTGGTTCCGCAGAACTGGGAGATGAGGCTGGCCCGGTGTGTGAGCAAACTGCTGCTTCTCAAACCTCTGGCAGGATGCTACCAGTGGGAGAAACAGTGTAGACCAGTAAAGTCTACTTGTGACACAAGGAGGGTGGCCTAATGGTTAAGGTGTTTGCCTTACAAACACAAGGTGCAGGGTTTGAGTCTCACAGGGGATAATTGGCTAGGCTTAAAATGGCTCACAAGGGCCGTTAGCTTAGTACTAATCTATGAACCTATGAACCTATGAACAACAGGTCCGTCCCTAGAGGGAGGAACCAAACTTTGTGGGTCACATAGATGTTTCCACCAGTGTCGGAGGAGGATCAAGGGAAGACTTGAACCTACCAGGACTATATGGATGAAGAGCCTGCAGAAGCTTGGTTTGAGACAGTATAATGGAGGAGTACCGACACGTGCAGAGAGGGAAATGTGTGGAGGTGTGGTATGGCTGGGCTAGCAACTTGGGAATGGATGAATGCTGTGTACGGGGATCTTGGGGACCAGGGGAAGGAAACATGGGTATTACAATATGGTAGAAATATGCAAATGAACCAGAACAGCAATAGTTTAGTGGGTAGAGCATCCGACCAATGAGCAGGCATTCACGGTTCAATTGCCATTGTACCACAGTTTATTTTACATGGCAAAGCACGTTATAACCAATATTTTTGTTGCAAGACCCACTAAATAGCTGATATATATGAACTGGAAATGCACATGTGACATATCAGTGTCAGACGGAATAAGGTACTAGTAAGCAAGTGTAAGAACAAATAGGCAATAGTAGGCATATGTAAGCACTAGTAAGTGGGTGTAAGGCCTTACGTTTGCTTTACAGTGCCTTAATCACTCTGTATCCAATGGGCCTTTGTCAGCCTAGCAACAAAATAAACAGCCATGCAGGTCACGAACCAAGGGCCCTATACACCATAGTCCCAGTAGCTATCCACCAGGCCATAACAGAGGTACAGAAGAATGGGGTAGTAGTAAACATGTCCTCACCATAGTATAACCAAACTGAACCAGTGAAAGGCATCAGTATAGAGTCATATGTGCCATAACTGACTACAGAACATACATATATGAACTGGAGTACAGCAGTAAATCCAGATGTGAGGTGTTAATGCAATAAAGTGTAGAAGTTCCCAGGACCCCATAGAGTGTCCATGCACATGTGTCGAGGATACATGACACATATATAACAAGTGGCAAATGAGAAATCAATGCTAAAAGGCAATTATCATGCAAGTCTAATAGTACACACCGCTAAGCATAGCACAGCACTGGCTCCCAGACTACTGGCGGGATACTACCAGTGGGAGAAACAGTGTCACCCTGCTAAGTCTACTCTTAAACAAATGCATGTCTGTCCCTGGTGGGACAACCCCAAACGTCTGCCAAAAAGAGTCCTTGGGGTAACATACCATGCCTAAAAAGTAAGCACAGAAGGTGATGTATGTTAGCAAACTACATGTGTGGGAAGCCTGAAGATCCATGGGTTGAGACAACATACACGAAGGGTCCTGAGAAGTGGAGAGTGGGCAATGTGTAGTGGTGTGGTTATATTAGGCTGGAACCTGTAGGAAGGATGACTGATGTGGAGGGGGACCGGGGGGATGGAATGATGGGTACAACATTATTGACTGAGGTGTGTCATGGTTGGATGAACCCATTCTAATGGGACCAGCCCGTGATGTCAGCGAGAAAGGAGGGGGGACACAGGGAAGGCACTGGAACATACCATTTCCCATGGCAAACCATGTTATGGGTAATATGTATGTTGCATAACCCACGGAATAACATATATTCATGAACTGGTTACATGAACTGGAGTACTGCGGCCATGAAATAACATATATATATATATATATATATATATATATATATAAAAAGGAGTACTGCAGGAAATGCACATGTGAGGTGTCGGTATCATAATGCATACAGCAGTAGCTAGGTTAAGCAGCACTAAGCTGTTGTAAGCATATGTCAGCAGTAGTAAGCGAGTTTACGTTTCCAGGCTCAGCAAATCTGGCGCAAACTATCTGTAGGCATACGTAACCGGAGGTCTGTGTTTGCGTGACAGTGAGCACTGCGTACACAAAGTAAGCAATGTTGAGGCTACACCTGGTGTAACTGGCTGTTACCTGCAGTTGGTGATGCATACCATTGCGCATACATACTCATGACTGCTTACAAGTGCCATAATCATCCTGCATCCCACCACCCTTGCCGCGCAAACAGAGTACTTGGATGTGCACACTGCTGCTGGTTCCTGGTTTAACTTCTTTTTTCTTCCTGCAAATCCCAGTGTGTGGCACACACACCCGCTTACACTTTGTAAAGAGTGCTGGGCAGATTTAGACACACCCCCTTGCTTGGCTGTGCTAAGCTGGGAGCATACCCGAGCCACATGGTTCCAATCCGCTTACAGTATGCCTGACACACCCACCCATGATGTCACCTACCTCTTTGTCTTGCACTCAGCTATTCATACTCTTACACTGTTGGGACCTGCCTCACATGCTGGGGAAAACTGGGATTCACTATCTTTCCCCTCATTTGCATAGGATTGCCTGCTAATGCATAGTTACAAGCGTCACACTGTGCCTCCCCCATTAGCAGCCACTATTCACTGGTCAGGTTGTTTTTTGCCTGCCATTGACTTGCATGGTGGAATACTGATTTTAGTTAGACCGCTTTTTAGGTTTATTTTCTTATTTCCCCACCGATCCTGTTTGCGCGCCGCTGCCCTATGCTTCAACAGCCATGATTGGCGGACATATAATAAAAGTTGTATTTTGTACATTTTGCATTGTTTGTAAAGCCAATGGCCTTCTACTTGGCCATTGGTATGCTTCCTCAATGATATGCAACATTTATTTAGAGCTGTCATGTCCCCGTTTTGGATTTTGCAGTACCTTACTCCGTTACTAACCAAGTACATTTCTGCATATTACGCTAGTCCTGCATGCCCTGATTTCTGCTTCCTGGATAGCAGAATTACCCCATTTGCATGGTTTTCACCTGCAAATGGGGTAATTTGCATACGGGAGCTGGGAACATGCAGCACTAGTGCTAGAGCCCTCGCGCACGTAAAACGAGCACGTACGTGGATCGCTCGGCCGCCATATTGCCAACATTACCCCTTACACTGATCATGCACGCCATGCAAGCTTTTGAGAATCCAGGTGGGATGTGATTTGATGTTCTACTGACCAGTTCAGTTATTGTAAGCTAAAAATCCTGTTTATTTACAAAGACATATATCAGTCAGAATTATCCTTATTTTGTAACAGGTAGTAAACTAAACCAACATTTGGAGAAATATTATATATTTATATTTTAGAATACATGAAGTACCTTGACACAGTTGGCCTTTTACTTCACTCAGTGAGCTAATGCATAGTCATGGGACAGTAAGCATCAGTGAACATTCCTACAATCATAAATAGCCCTGATATTATTAACCTCTGATTTCTATTAATATCGATGAGTCAAACAGTTTACTTTTCAGCAGGAACTCATTAAATACTTCTGCACAGTTGTCTTGATATATTTTTCTTTTCACGATATGATTATATTTCATAAAATCATTGAACCACTACATTGGCATACACTAACTGACCACAGAGAGTTGGCCAACCCCTCTTGCACCCCCAGCTGCACCCCCACATTTGCTGTTAATTATTTATACTATCTCCAAGATCACAAAACAGTGGGGAAAGGGCAAAATTCTACTTACACTGTTGTCATCCAGAAATGAATCAGCACTTTGATAAAACAAGCTTCCTTTCTAAATGTTCAATGCACCAAACATATAACAAAGTACACTGAACCCATACATATAGATACAGGTTCATAGGTGTGTACTAGGCTAATGGACCTGGAGCCTTTACAAGCCTAATCCATAAGATTACCCTGGCGTTGTGCCACCTGACCTTAGTTCCTAGTGCCGTAGAGCCTCTGGAGTGAATTTTCTATCTCCCATCCACTCATATAGGTTCATAGGTGTGTACTAGACTAAATAGCCAGCCCTTGCAGGTCTTAAACCCAGGACCCTGCACACCATAGCTTATGCAATTTAAAAGTAAGCCACCTCAGCTGTGTATATACAGATTCATAGGTAGGTACTAGGCTATCGGTCCAAGGGCCTAAGTAAGCCTAGCCAACAAGTTCCCTGGCTTACATGACCTGAGAAAGTTATTTTCCTGTGCCCCTATTGAGCAAAGTCACAGAAGTGATCCTCGGTGTGTATTTCCTATTTCCCATCCACTCATCAAGATTTTCTTTGGAAATTTCTCTTGGAGTGCTAATGAGGAACTTTGCTTGACATAGATGGGTAGCTTGTTCCAGAGTATGGGAAGTTTCTGGGACAGAAATCTATCCCTCCAGCATGTCCTGTTTATTGTGGTGACGTTAATAATCACCAGTGAGTTTGATCAAAACAGAAAACATCGAGCACTACTATCATTGCAAAAAGGTAATCACAAATTTAATAGGTTACATCTGCAATTAAGAAAAGTAAAACAAAAATCAACTTTTACTTAGATGGGTCTTTGCCACCATACCAACCATGTGGGGGCTCTGTCCCCATACTCTCAGAAATTAAATATACTTACTCCAGATTTGCACAAACTCAAAAAAAGGGTAAAAAAGATGCAATTATGCAGTGGTTGATATATTAAACTCAGATGTACAGATGAATACCCAGTCTCTGCACAATCAGGCAAGTGCTAACTATAAAAACTATTTATGAAATTATAACAAAACTATTTTTTGTTTACCTGAATAAATCTACTTTTATAACACACATTTATCTGCTTCAGTTTTTTACGTAATACGAATTCTATCATAAAGAATACAGGGGCATGTCTCTCTAATAAAATGTAGGATTCCTTACTGTTTTCTGGAGGCTCCACAACAAACTTGTTGCAGAACATGAAGTAGGTTCCTCAGAAAGTGTCTATGCTATTTAGGCATCCATGTAGTTCGACCCAGACAAATGTGCTAATTCTTGAAGATTATGCATAAATAACTTTCTGGCACTTTATCTAGTATATGTGCTTTTACCGTGTCTTTCTATTTAGGTCCATTGGTATGATTTTTTTTCATTGTAATTTTAAACAATATTTGTATATGTATGTATTATGTTCTACAGATACTATTTCCTAATTTGGAATTGTTGACCTCTGCACTCATTATTTCCCAAGGACAGGCACAGTTAAGACTTAGGCTGAGAATAACCTGCCTATTCATCAGTGAGAGCAGACGTTTTATGGCTTCATCCATATTCTAAATAAATAAATGACCAACATAGCATAGCCTCTGTTATGAGACTGAGTTTTTTGATAGGCATTAAATGTTATTTAATGTGCTGGGAGCTGAACAACACAAACTACTTGGAATACACTTGTGCTTCTCTGCTTTGTAATGTTTTCTATTTCCAGTCTTAGATTATTACATTTAAGAAACACACTGTCTGAAGTGTACCCTTGCTACTCTCAAGGGTACTAGAAAACACATTAGCAATCATTAGTGACATGGTAGCCAAAGATTATTATACATGGTGATGACTGTGATCAAAAACTACAGTAGTTCTCACCTTACTTAGAAATTTCATATAGCTCTTTCCTCACGCAGTATTATAAATGCAGAACTCATCCTCCCAAAAGATGACTCAGGGTTCGACAGTTATGAATGATTTTCTTCTGTGATTTAGTTGTCTTTTTTACTTATAAACCATAATTGCTGTAAAATATATTCTTTTAAATGTCTAACCACTTGGAGATAGGTGCTGTATGAAGATTCAGCTATTTATATACAGTGCTTAAAAGTAATAACGTCTCACCTTCTCCTACAGCTCTGATTACTCCAAATGCAAAGCTGTAATTTAATCAAGGTAAGACTTATCTTATTGCACCAATGGTCTGTTTTTACAGTTGCCTTACATGTTTGAATAGAGTAATCCACATTTCTAAGTATTTTAACTCATCTCTACCTATGTACTTGGAAAGGCATAATGACACAGCTAATATGATGACAAAAGTTAGATCCTATTAAAGGGATGGAAGCTTACAGCAAAAGTAAGGTATGAAAGTTACATATAGAAATAAAATTACTAAAATACAAAAAACAAAACTATAAAAGCAAAAAATAAATAAATAGAAAATAAGAGAATAAAATACATCTATGACAAATTTGTAAGCATCTACTCAGTTTAAGGGGAAATGTAATGATGTTGAAAAGGAAATAACAGATTTCAATATAGCAGTCACAGTTCAGGTAAGAAAATAATGTTAAATGATAATGCTGTAGTGAAAACAGATCAGCACACTGAAGGTCAGATTCAGACAATGGCCAACATACAATTTAGAAATTGAAAAAGGAAAAAACAACTATGTTGGGAAGGTATGAAACAACATTACAAAAGGAGTACAGTACAAAGAAAATGCCAAACTGCGACAGATGTCACTTAAAGGGTGATGTAATGGAAGGTGTGAAACTAAATTACCCAGCATTAGTTGGGAAGGATAAACTCATAATTGCAGACCTACTTTGTATCAAGAACAAGAGCATTCAATTGTCACTTGAGCAAACTATAAAAAGAGCAAAAATATTGATTTGATAGTCTTTCATGCAGGGATAAACAACATATTGACAGTGGAAGAGGAGACAGATTATAAACTAAGCTGCAGAATATTCCAAGAAAGCAAAATATGTCATTGAATCATTTCCATCCTTTCAGCATAACATTACAACTTCTAGATGACCAAATGTGGAATTAAACAAGTATAAATAAAATAAAAAGCTTAAACAAACACATACATACACACTTGCATCCATACAAATTCACACACATACACGCACAACCCCCTAAATACCTATATATGAATATATATGCATGTAAACTGAAAACTTGAGAAAGAAATATTGTTTGGTAGGCAGACATTTTTTTCTTGTATGCCTTCCCCTGATGGGGGAAGGAAGAGGTAAGATTTAAGTGTGGAGATTTATTAAAGAAAGAAAGGAGGGGTAATTGTGAAGGTGAGGGTCTACAATTTCCAGTGCCAATCAGCGAATTCCCATTGTTAAATCAGGTAAAGGGTAAGATGTATTCCTGTACTGGGCAGAGTGATGGGGGGAGTCTAGTCCCCAGGGTAAAAGTGGTGCACAGCCAGGGGTGCTATAGTAGGAGATATTGCAGGGATAGATAGTGCAGTTAATTCCTTCAGACAGGTATAAGATATTTCAGGGATGTTTACTGGTTGCTAAAATAGTAAGACAGTGCAATGAGGTAGGCAAGAGAGGCGACCAGAAACATATGTGGAGGAGCTTTACTGTCAGATGTTCCACTGACTTTTAGAGCATGACCTCCCTAGGGTGCAGGGCATGTAGAATCACTGAGGCTGCACAGCTAAATTGCTTAAGTTCATGTTTCACTGGTAGCTTTCCAGGCAGAAGATTTCTTGGAGCTGTATTGTTTTTATATATGTAAAAAAAAGGTGACTCCAGCTTATTGTAGGTTGCTTCAAGTGAGGAGTTGGAGCTAGATGTAGATTGCATGTGGAGGTTTGCCATTCCTGTACTTGTGGTAGCTAGATACGTCTCAGCATACATTGCTGCAGGCAATGCTTTCTGTAGGGATGTAGTCATTTATAGGCAAGTTTTACTGGGAAGTTAGCATGGTCTGTCTGCCTGGACATGGCATCACTGATGTCTGGAATGTTAACATGGTCTGGCTGCCTAGCCTGTATATGGCATCACTGATGTCTGGAATGTCAGCATGGTCTGTCTGCCTGGACATAGCATCACTGATGTCTGGAATGTCAGCATGGTCTGTCTGCCTTGACATGGCATTACTTATGTCTGGAATGTTAACATGGTCTGGCTGCCTAGCCTGTACATGGCATCACTGATGTCTGGAATGTCAGCATGGTTTGTCTGCCTGGACATGGCATCACTGATGTCTGGAATGTCAGCATGGTCTGTCTGCCTGGGCATGGCATCACTATGTCTGGAATGTCAGCATGGTCTGTCTGCCTGGACATGGCATCACTGATGTCTGGAATGTCGGCATGGTCTGTCTGCCTGGACATGGCATCACTAATGTTTGGAATGTCAGCATGATCTGTCTGCCTCGACATGGCATTAAATATGTCTGGAATGTTAACATGGTCTGGCTGCATAGCCTGTACATGGCATCACTGATGTCTGGAATGTCAGCATGGTTTGTCTGCCTGGACATGGCATCACTGATGTCTGGAATGTCGGCATGGTCTGTCTGCCTGGACATGGCATCACTAATGTCTGGAATGTCAGCATGGTCTGTCTGCCTGGACATGGCATCACTGATGTCAGTGCAGTGCTGAGTGAAGTAGGATCGGCTGCTAAGTTTTAAAATAAAAACAAGAATAGAATAGGAGTAAGAGAGTGTGGAGAGTAGGTGGATCGGAGACCAGGGGTTGGGGGGTATTGGGATTTTGTATCTCCTGTTGGTTAAATGCACAGGTAGGTTTGGTTCCCAGGGGGCCATGGAAACCACATTCACTGGATGAGAGTGTATATTTTCTGTGGAACTGGTTTGTACCATCTCATACTATAAATTATAACAGTTAAGTTTTGTTCTTCATATCCATCAGAAAAATATAAGTTAATGCAAAATATGTTACTCAATAAACATTTTAAATTTATAAGAGCAATACTGGAAAATTTTCCTGGATTTTGAGCTTTTGTATAGCTTATTATTTTGGCTTTCTTCAGAATTTTTTCCTTAAGAGGTTAAGAGGTACGGTGTGCAGAATACCCAGCTTTTGGCTCATGTGTTAATCAATTCCTCATAAACAGTGTCTGTTATATGAGTAATATTTAAAGTCTTTTGTGATATCTAAGGGGGATATGAAGGAAGAATAGTTGGGGGTATTCTCAGTAATATCCCAGCTTGAATCATCCTATACTTTACAAATGTCCTGAATGTTGCAAAGTGCCTTGATTTTACCTCAGGTGTTGGTCTATTTATCACAAATGATGGCTCATTGTGTAACCTTGGGGTTTAAAGTCACTAAATAGGTCCAGATATCTTTCAAGCAGATGACATAGTGCTTAAGAAATGGTATGGTGAGATCTATTATTCTATAAATGTTTTAGCTTTTGCAAGCCTTTTTTTTTGCTGGGGCTGGTAGTACTGGGTTGTGTTTTAGCATTAAGCAGCTTGGGGATTGGGTATCATGGCAGTGGCATGACAACGTCATAAGTGATACACACACACACACACACACACACACACACACACGCACACACACACACACATATATATATATATATATATATATATATATATATATATATATATATACATATATGGGTCTATGATGATTGAACGAAAGTTCAATTGTCTGAAACCAAATCACCGAATCCACTTTAGCGAAAGTGCTTTTTGCCGAAAAGCACTTTTGCTAAAGTCTCCAAGAAATACTAAAAAAAAAAACAAAAAAAGCAAACACATACAAACACAAAACTCATGTTTACGCAGGGGGCCAAGCCACCCTGCACCCCCCATGAGGGGCCTGTGCCCCCCACAACCCCCCTACTTTTATATTCTCACTCTGAGATCGCACTACAGTGGAGAAAAGGGAATATTCCCTTATCCCCACTGTACTACGATGTCAGCAACAGCCATTCCCCCACGATTTCCCTTACCTTTTTGCATACTTGCGTGAGAGTGTTTTTTCGTCAAAAAGCACTTTCGCGCAAGTATGCCCGGCCATTTCAGTTTCGAAGTAATGGCTGGACCCACATGTATATATATATATATATATATATATATATATATATATATATATATATATATATATATATATATATATATATATCTATATATTCATATATATATATATATGTATATATATATATATATATATATATATATATATATATATATATATATATATATATATATATATATATATATATATATAAATATATATATATATATATATATATATATATATATATATATATATATATATATACATGTATAGATATATATATATATATATATACATATGAATATATATATATATATATATATATATATATATATATATATATATCTATATATATATATATATATATATATATATATATATATCTACACACATATATACACATATATATACATGTATGGGTGTGTGTTTGCATATAAATAATACTAACAATAATAATACAGTTACTGTAGGCTTATTTTAATTGATGGTGGCATATGGAAAATATCAGTTAGTTAGCAGATGCTCATAGAGTGGGGGGTTGACAGTAGGCAGGGGATGTCCCAGCTATTGAATAAGTAGTGTAGAATAATTTAAGGAATGCGAGGCTTGGTATTAAGTAGTTATGGTGGCTTTTTTTATGGGATGACAAATGTGGCGAGGACTAATGAGGAAGTTGCATGACATAGCCTCTTAGGCTGTTTGTTCCAAGAAGTGTCTATCCAGTTACAAGTACTCACTTAAGCAAGCAGTTAAGGGATGGAAGAGGCAGAAAATTCCCAATGAAAGTGCAGCAGGGAAACAGCCCCAGCACAGAGAGAAACAGCCTGACAAGACTTGAGCAAGTAGCAGCAGGGAAGTTTCAGATGAGTCTCAGCCAGTCACAGAAAGCTCTCTTGATATGCTGTTAGTAGAAGGGGAGGGCCACAATCAGTTAACAGATGGGTATTTGTTGGGGTTATTGCAGGATTTAAATGTGGAAGGTATGTTGCTTTTACAGAAGTTTTTGAGGGAATGACAGCTTGAGCTGGAGCATGTAGTTTTTAAAGTCTTTACCTTACAAACCCAAGGTGCAGGGTTTGAGTCTCACAGGGGATAATTGGCTAAGCTTAAAATGGCTCACAAGGGCAGTTAGCTTAGTACTAATCTATGAACCTATAATGTCCAGAAGCCCTCTGTGAGTAATGATAGTGGAGAGGACAAAGCATTACACAGTTCTGGGAGAAGTAGGTGAGGCATCACTATGAGTGGTCCCTTGGGGGATTCAAGGAATGGGTAAACATTGCTAAAGGTGTGTTTGTCAAGCCTCATATTCCTGTTTTAGTCATGGAAATGTCTGGAGTGGAAACATTTGGACATTTCTGACTTATTAGATACAGACGGGTCTCTGAGGATTGTGGAGGCAGATGCACTTGGATCTAAGGATTTGATGGCAGTTTTGGCTACTTTAGGTAAGAGTCAGCCACTTAAATTTATAGCCAGGGCATGGGATAATTTGGTGCTTGGTTTTGTGTATTTTATGGTGGTAGTTATAAAGAAGGAACCTCAGCAGCTCCTTCCTTTGTTGTCATATTTTCTGAGAATAAGGGAAACACAGAGGTGGAGTGAGGTTAATTCATGGCATTGATATGATCGGCGGTTTAGAAAGCTGAAAGCAGTAGATAGATTATTTCATTAGGAAAGTAATCATACCTAGTTGGGGACCATGACTGTCACAGTGTGTGAGACTCTGGAGTAGTACAAAAAGAGGGAACTGTGAGAGGGAAGGCTTATTGGGCCTTCAGTGTAGGCAGGTGTTCATCATCAGCTTGTAAGCATGTTTATATGTGCTAATTTTGTGGAGGGCAGCATAGTGGGGCCAGATGTTGGTATAAAGAAGGGGTGCAGGCTAGCTGGGGTTTGGTTGGGTCACAGGAAATGTTTAAAGGGAGTATTGCAGATGAGGTTGGATACAAAAGTTATGAGCTCCTTGCCCTTTTGTGGAAGAGTGAATAAGCAAGCCAATGCATTCCCTTATTAAAGTACATAAGCTGATGGTATGTTTGAAGTATTATCCATGCAGGCAAATGGAATTAATAACATGGTTTGATTACAGGGTTTTCTATCCAATCATGAGTAGTGGGTAGTGAGTAGGTTTGTAAGAATTTTCAGTCAATTCAAGGTAAGAAGGCAATGATGCAAAAGTTACTGGACAAAGAAGAGTAGGCAGGTCAAGTTAAGGTTCCCTCAGATTACCCTTCATTCTTGAGTTATATTATTTCACCCTTGGGATATGTTCTCATGAATAAGCTGGAAGTATCATTCAATTCATCATCATTCCTTCCTGATCACATTGACAGGAGAGTAGGGAAAGTTCTGTATACATCTTTGGATGTCTCTGTGGAGGTGATTTAATACTTCATGGATCCCTGGATGGAGATGTTAGACAGAGAAGCAGCGTTTCATTTGTTGACTGTACATGAACAGAACTGGCAGAATTTTAGTATGTTTCTTGAGAGGAGATTTTAGTTTAATAAAGCTATGCTCATAGCAGTGTCATGTGCAACATTTCAGAAGTTTAGCAACGGCCATGCAGTCAGGCTGTGACTGCCTGAACAGAGAGAGCTGTTCATTACATGGATGGTGTTTTGCTTGAGAGAAGGAGAGTAAAGAGGCACACCGTGATTCTTGGATTTGTGCAATGATCTGTGAGTGCCTTTGCCAAAGATAAGCTGTAAGGCCCAGGTAATGAGCTGACTTTTGTAGGTATGTCTTTGCCACAGGACAAGCTGGAGAAGTTGAGGGGAAAACGTTTGAAATGTTTAGGTGTTCCTAAAGTAAGAATGAAAAGAGACAATGGGACTATTGTGTTTCATAAATTTTGCATGCAAGGCAATAGTCTAGGTATGGCATTTTGTAGACCAGTGGCAACTCTTCTGAGAGGAGAAGAGAAAAAAAACCACAGGTTGAGGGATACAAGGGCAGTCGAGGAAGATCTGGTGATGTGGCGTGAATTCATGGAGCACTTAAATGGATTACCTACGTGGCAGGAAAATTGGGTTTCCCTAGATGACTTGCTGCTGTACATGGAGTCAGCACTGGGGGTAGGTATAGGGGCTTATTTTAGTGGACAATGCTTTACCATGCCTTGGTTGGACCACTGGCCAAGGAAAAAGAAAACAGAAAAAAATACTACATTTTTGGAAGTGTTGCCCCATTTGGGAAGCAATGGTGGTTTAGCAGAAATGGCTAATAGAAAGGGAGTACTTATAATGAGGTAGTGGTGCATGTATTGTCTAAAATGTCTGCAAGGTCCCACAGGGCTCAGAACTTGTTATGAAAGTTGATTTTACTATGTCTTAAGATTAACTTGTTATTATCTGCTAAGCTTATTCTGGAATAGCAGAATATCTTAACTGGCAGCTTGTCTTGATTTCAGTTTTACAGGTTTTGAGTTGCCATGCCAGATGTAGAAGAGCACCCTTCAAGAGTTACAAAAAGGTATGGAGAATTGGCAATCTGTAGCTGGGTGGTTCGTCAACAGTCTTGGCTGTTTCCACCAGGCTGACATTTAACTCAGTGTTGTCAGTGTCTTCTTGTTTTTTGGTCAGGTGCCAGTGAATGAAAGAGTTTGATCTTTATCCTCAGTAGCAAGATACACAGTATAGTCATGGCAGTTTGGTGAAACAGTGAAGATGATTAGAGTTCATTTACCAGCTTTGGGTGTAGCACCAATGTTTTCTGATAAAGTGAATTGGATAAAACATTGGTTAGTTTCAAAGATGGTGAGAGGCTGGGGAAAGATTGAGGGGATTAGTGTTAGAAAAACATTTGTCCATAGGTAGGCAGTTGCACAGGTTGTTACTAAAAGGTCTGTATGAGTTGACACCATCAGGTGAGTCATATGTCTTGTGGTTTATATTATTAGTTTTTCTCTGTGTTAGTGGTTTTCAGATTAGTAAGTTATTAGGAAAAGTGACATGGGCCAATTTGTGTATAACTAAGGAGGCAGTTTTGAGTTAGATTTTCTAGGACAGATCAGTTAGGTAAAGGTTATCAGGTAGTTTTGTCAAGTAATGTAGAAGGGTTATCGGGTCTTTGAGGCAGGGGTTAACTTGTCAGAGATTGGTTAGGTCTGACAAGCATGTGTCAGTTTTTCCAGCATGTGAATGGTGCACCCATATCAGTGAGGAAATTTGATGTCATTTTGAAGAGGACATTATGTAGTCAAGGAATAGTTGATGATATATATTTATCACATTCCTTTCATATTGGTAGAGTTTCAGGTCTAGCATTTGATGGCAAGTCTTTTGAAGTAATTACAAGGCAGGTTAGATTTTCTTTGGATGTGTTCAAGTCTTATATTAGCTAGATTCATAAGAGTTAGGAGTAGTAGTTTATTATGATTTATTTCTTGCTTTGGTTTGCAGGATGAAGACAGGTAGTCATCATAGGGCATTCCCACATATTTTTGGACATATGGATTAGCTCCCTCCTATTAGATGTGTTGGAGTTTTTCTGGACCTGAATCTCAGGTAGTGGGACATCTCATGGAAAAATTATAGTGGTATGTACTGGAGCCAGTTGTTAGTAGCCTTGGATGTGGTTTTGATAAAAGTCTCAAAGACCTTTATAATTTTAATGCACTTAGGAGGGAATTATTTAGGTGTTATTCCCAAGCACATGTTACCTTCTTGAATAATGTGTGATTTGTCATTTGCGCAGCAAAAGTGTCCAGGAGCTTGTGTTATTTAGCCATCTTTTATTTCTATGTTATTTTAGAGAGAAGCAGTTAGATGGGCAGTAACTGAGGTAATTAGATATTCTTTTAACCACAGGGTGGCTAGGGCAGATCCCTCATTAGGTTTGTTGATTTTAGAACACTGGGATTTTTCTGTCAAGTATTCAGTTTGGTATATAAATGATGGGTTACAGCTTAACAAGACTGGGCTGGACCTGTTAAATGTGCACATGTCCCTTTTATTAAAGTATTTGGCTTTTGAAAAGGAAAGGATTTAGATTAGAGCAATTAGCATTCACGTTGTGGGAGCCAGGAAAGAACGAAGAAGGAACAATCTGATGTTTAGGCAGCCTGGTGGGTACTAGGGCAAAGGTCTCTTGTGAAGACACAGTCCTCTCCCTTTATTCTTTCTTGGGTCATAAATTTAGAACTGAGTGGTATAAGATGCTACCCTTGGAAGAATATGGTTTGGAAATTCAACATTATGTATGTTATGCGCCTACTCACTGTTGGCAGGCAGGTTAGCAGTGTGATAATGAACCTGCCAGTCTGTTGGTTGGTCTCTTTTGGTTTTAGTCAATGTATTTATTATTTTGCTGATATATTTGTTCAGTTCTGTGCTGGCAAAAAAGTTGGTTGCAGTAGAATGTTGGTATGGTTATTGTGTTGCAGGCAGGAGTTGGGGGACAAAGACTGTTGGGCACACACTTTTGTCCTTGAACATCTATCTGGGTGGGGAACAATAGGATTTAGTTGTGGAGATTTAGGAAAGGAAAAAAGAAAAATAGTGAAAGATATTTGGGGGTACAGAGTTACAAAAAGTTTGCATTAGATAGTCTAACTATTGAACAGGATATAAAAATGGGTGCAGGTGCATTAGAAATAGTTATTACTGCAATTACATAAAAATAAGGGATAGGTATTTTTATTAATATGCTATCAGTAAAGCAGTTCATGATGAATTGTATCCATTGAGAGGACCCTTTTATACTGTTGATATATTGAACCCCCCCCCCAAAAAAAAAAACTGTGTGAAGTAGATATAAAAGAAAACTTTATTTGGGAGTAACAGCAAACAGACATGCCTAGTTTTAGACAAATTTAGTCAAAAATTATTTTGAAATGCCAACAAAAGGATATGCCAAATGTTAGGCAAATTTAGCTATGGACTTATTGGAACAGGAGAAAACATAGCCCTTTCACATAACCTTGGTCTTTCCAAACATATTTGATAGAGGAAGGACATAATTGAAAGGTGTCATTCTCTAGTCAGGAAGACAATATTCTGATGTCTGTGTTCTCAGAACTCTGTTGATCCATATTATATTCAGACAAAACCCTCCACTGGTTTAATCCTTGCAGGAAAAGTAAATAAATTAATTAATAAATAATTAAAAGTTGCATAGTTTATAACTTCAGCAGACACTAACAATGCTGTAGCCATATGAAGTGATGAAACAGAAGAGTCAATTTTAAATGAATACAGAGGAATATTTGCAAAAAATGCCTCAAGAAGCAAATATATGAAAATACAGATGACAGTGTCCTTGAATATAGGGAGGGAAAGAACATTTGCAGAAAACATAAAAAAGGGAAACAAGAATTCAGTTGCATACAGAAGAAGAAAGTTAATTAACTCAAAAAAATAGACTTATATGGAAGGAACAACCAGGATAAACTACAAACATTGCAGTTCCATAGTTATAATTCAGTGGTTTATTTTTTTATTGATTTATTAATTTATATTTGTTTGCTGTGGTAGTGCACCGATCAATATTGACCATTTTCAGGCTTGGTTTAGGTGAAATACAAAACATTTCACAAACAAAAATATAAAAATGTAAGCAGTAACAGAATATTTCAGACTAATTACATAGAAAAAAATGTACATATACATTCAAGTGAACAAGTGCAGTGCAGTGTACAGTCAACCACAGTGTATTGCAAAATATATAGATTAGCTTCTAAAATGGGAAAATATTCATTGAAAGAGAGAAGAACTGAAAAATGAGATCAGTTAGGTGATATATCTTGTGTTGAAGCAGGAGCATTTGCCTAAGATGAAAAAGTGCTCTTTGAGTTGCATTCTGAATTTGGAATACGTAATGATTTCCTTAATGTCAATGGGGAGCGCTTACTAAAGAATAGGTGCCTGAAATTAGAAAGCATGTACAGTGCTGTGGAGTTTGGTTCTAGGAGTAATGATAGTTGGTGTGGCTTGTCAGTAGTGTCTCAGGTTGCATGAGAAGTTTTTTCATGGTCTAGCTCCAAGGGGATTAAAGGAAAGGTGTTGGAGTAGTTTGTAGAATAGGGATTGTAAAATACATTACATCTTTGTTTTACGGATAGCCATTTGGCTTTTTCTATGGAGATACAGTGATTCTCACAGAGAGGTGAGTTTGTAATGAATTGGATGATGCTGTTAGAGATAGTCAAGAGTGTGCCAATGTTTTTCTTAGAGACAGAAGCCCAAATTGCGAGCCCTTATTTAAGGAGAGAAAAGAGACCTCCTTTGCCAAAGGCTGCCTTAGCTAGTTGGGATAGAAAAGGGAACTTTTTGGCCCATAAAAGGAGGGAGTTTGTTTTGACTCTCACTTTGTCTAAGTGGAAATGGAAGTTTAGTGACTGATCTAGCCATAGTCCTAGGTAACTTGAAGGTAGAGGATGCTTTATGGAATGGTTGTGGAGGTCAAACATAGTTAAAGAGTTAGGTGCTTGGTGCATTTTCTGTGGAGTTCTAAAACATAGTTTTGGTCTTGGTGGGGTTGAGAAGTTGTTATGGTTTATGAGTCATTGGTGGAGCTCATGCAAGTCCGACAGGAGTTGATATTAAATGTTGATGTGAGAGTGGCCTGATAAATAAATGACCTTTTCATCAGCATACAGTATACATAGGTGATGGGGAGGTCACAAGGAGGTTTGTTAATGAATATAGAGAAGAGGAAGGGACAAGAATGATCCTTATGGTAATAAGTGCAAATTCCGATGGAAGGATCCTATTTTAACTCTGAAGTCTCTACCATTGAGGGAGTTTTTAAACCAGGGAAGGGCTCCTGGACTGATACCAATTTCATTTACTTTGTTTTGGAGAAGATAGTGGACAATGAGGTCAAATGCCTTTGTCAGGTGTATAAAGATGGCACCTTTAAATAGACCACTAGCAGGTTTTAGTAGGATGTCATCAGTTAGGGGCCAATGTGCTATCATAATACTTCCTATAGGGTAGAATCCATGTTGTTTTGAGAAGAGCAGGTGGTACCAGTAGGTACAGAGGGAGAGCTGTGTGTACACTATCTTTTCAAAAAGTGTGGCCAGAATTGGATGGATAGTGGATGGAGGTGAGAGGCATCTTTTGGGTTGGTTTGCTTTGGAAGATGTTTAATTAGAGCAGTTTTCAAAACCTGTGGCATGATGTTTTGTGTAAGATATAAATTATATATGCGGCTGAGATGAAGACATAGATGCTCTCTGCAGTAATATATGAACCAGGGGATTATGTTGTCAGATCCAGGAAGGGTATCAGTGGAAATATTTTCAAGTAGAATAGAGACTTATATGAGATGTATGCATTTGAAGTGGAAGAGAGAGATGAACAGTAGTGGGGTGGGGAATGCATGAGCTGTGGGAGGTGTTGAGTTTATTAATGGGAGATTGCTGAATTCTTTAAGGAATTCTTTTGGAGAAAGTTTTGTTGAACTACATTGAATGGTGTTTGTAGACATGGTATCATAAGGAGGTTTTCTTTCTGTAAGTAGATTAACCTGTTTCCAAAAATATTTGTGGGAAGTGTAAGAGGGTAATCTGTTTCTTTATTTGGAGATTTTCTTTGTGCCTTCTGATGGACTTCTTAGCTAAGTAATGCACAACTATAATGGAGTCAGTTATTGAGGTCTGTTTCCATTGTTTTTGCCATGCTTCATCCCTTAGAATTAAAAAAAAAGGTTTGCATTCAGTGGACATCCATTCAGTTTTGATGGGTGTATGAAGTTGTGGATAAGTGGGATAAGTGGGAAGAATTTGGTTTACAGCAGGAGTAGAAAGTTGGTTAGACTTACAGCTGCTGTAGTGGGGTATTTAAGGACAGTTTGACTATATTTCTGTTATTCTGGTTTCTGAAGGCTTTTAATATTGGTGGTAGTTTTATAGGATGGTTGACAATTACAAAAGTGGGCTGTGGTTGATTAGTGATGGTGGCAGAATGTAGAATGTTTATGTTGGAGATGGAGTTTGGTATGTCTGTAATAATCATGTCAAATGTGGAGTGTTTGGAGGACCTGAGGTTAGGGCTAGTTGGTTCATTTATGAGTTAAAGGACACCTGAGTTTCCTAGGAAAGTGCCCATGTCAGATTAAAGACAGGTAAGATAATTAAGATTGAAGTCACTAACAATGGTCATGTTATCATTTTTGAGACAGTTATTAAGGACGTTAGAGATGAGTGACTTCAATTTATCTAGGAAATCAGGGAGTGGTAGATAGGCTGTAGCAATTAGTAGTGGTTTGCTTTTGTGAGATGGAAATTTTAGAAGAATCCTGTTAGGACCTGAGTCTGAGCAAGAGTTTCCTTGTGCAATGAATTTTGGGTTTATGTTATTTTTGTACAAAATTAGAGACCCTCCACCTGATTGTTTGCTTGGTCTGGCATCACTGACATGCTTAGAAGGTTAAAAAGTGTTGGAAGTTAGAGGAGTGTTGTTTGACCCAGGATTTCATCACTGCTATAATGCCTGGGTTGTGTATGAAATAAAATCACTTATATTGTCTAGTTTGTTTCTGATGTAATGCACATTGAGGAGGGCAAAGGACAGTTTAGGGGAAAAACAGCATATCTGATGCTGAGAAAAGGTAGCTGTTGGGCCTGGGTTGGATTCAGTGTTACTCTTAAGAAGGAGTATATATAGGAGATTATGGAGGATAGTCTGAAGGAGGTCTTCTGTGTTTTTTAGGTAGAGAGAGAAAAATGTATCTGAGACTTAATAATCATATGGAAGAGTGATCCAGATGGTGGTGAGCAGGGAGCTAGGTTTAGTCTGATTAATAGGTGGTCAGGATGGTGGTTTGTACTAAAATGCCTCCTTTCTATTTCCTTGAGCCTTATTGAATGACATTACTATCCACACTTTTTTCATTCTTCCATATTAGACTGATGTCTTACTCCTCAGAATGTGTACATTTTTGAGACGCTGAGATTACAGCCTGCCAGAAAAAGATGGAAACAAATTTTGGAAATTAAATAATAATGTAATATGTGGAAAAGCTTAAGAATAACAGAAATCTATGATTATATTAATAAAAAATGGAAAATTAAGGATGGCGGTTCCCATCTACACATACAATGGAGAGGCAATTTAAAATGCTGACAACAGTGCTGAACTCATTAGCTATCATCCTATTGCTCTACTATCCCCTTTATCCAAGGTACTAGAAAAATGGATCCAGACCCAACTCCATACTCTTTTGACTCAACACTGTATTCTATCCCATTGCCAACATGGCTTTTAACCACACATAGTGCCAACACTGCCTTCCTCATCTTTTCAGCTTCACTAACACTGTAAACTTAAACAGAAATGATGGAAAATTAGATAACTGCTGCCTTTCTAGACTTTTCAAAACTTTTGACAATGTGTCTCATTATGCCATTCTACAAAAAAAAAGTCAGACTTGGACTCAACACTGGATTGGTTGGACAACTGAATTTCAAATATAACCCAATCTGTCAAAAGGCAAAATTAATTCTCATCTTTCCTTTCCTTTCTGTATTAGTTGGGATTCCATAAGGATCCATCCCTGGCCCTATTTGTTTTAATATCTTCATTGATGACCTCTCCACATTCTGTAAAAAGTGCTTCAGTTGTACATTATGCAGATGATTCCATCCTCACTTGTCCATCCTGTAACATTTGTACTCTTCAAAAAATAACAAAGGAGTCCTTCATCTCAGCAGAAACATGGTTTCCTAACTCCCAGTTATTTCTAAACCATAAGAAATCAAAATGAATCTTCTTCTTCCTCAAATAACATGCAGCACAAAAAGCTACCTTTACAGTAAACTCTTCACCCAAAAATAACTTATTCAGCACACAAAATGCCTAAGAGAGTACATTGATGACATCATGAAATTTGACTACCACATTCAATTCACAGTTAAAAACACATCAGAAGCTAAACATTTCCTCTACAGAATCAAATCTTACCTGACTGAATCTCTACAGAAGCATGTAGCCTCTACACTCTTGCTGCCCACACCCCTTTATGATTCTGCACAGAAACACACAGCCTCTAAACTCTTTCTGCCTATATTTCGTTATGATTCTGAATAGAAGCTAACACCCTCTACACTCTTCCTGTGTACACTCCTTTATGATTCTGCACAGAACTCACAGCCTCTAAACTCTTGCTGCCTGTGATGACCCCCCACTGGACTAGTCATCAAGGAGCCTCAATCCTCACCACTGGCACCAGTAGGGGACATTGACTGGGAGGATAACATGTACACACACAGTATTTTCAGATTCAGCTCTCCGCATCAAGTGTGATTTCCCTTAAGAGCACACAGAGACCACAGTCAGTCAGGGGCTGGTTTCTCACTCTTTCTCCAGATCCCCAGTAAGACTCTCCACTGGCACAGCTATAGAGTTGAGATCTCAGCTGTGTGAACAAGCTAAGACCTCCAGCAACCTCTCTGTCCAACCAGTACTTCATGTCCCTGCCCAAATAGCTGACAGACACACTCTTTGAGTTTTGATTTACATACACACACACCTGGGAAAGGCTTGTACAGGTGTTTTAGCAATGTCTCCTTCTGCCCAGAATCTAAGTTAGTTTTTACTGCCACCAGTCTCTCCTGCCAGCTACCTTATGGCCCTTAATAAAGGGTGCCCAATCTTACTCTGTAATATTAATATTAATACAAATGGCAGTTTGACCAAGAGCAAGGCTATTAGGAGTGGCCCACACAGTGTCACCAAATAAATATGCAAGTTCTCTCAGAACTTAAGTATTTCTACACAGATCAGCCACAGTGAAATGTTTAAATATATTTAATAATAAATAAAAGACCAGGAAAATACTAAATATATACATATTCACAGTGACATCAGAGTTCAAAACTACAGGAAATATTTAAAACAACATTTCAGGGCAGTCTCAAATAAATAAAGGAAAATATCTAACCTAAGTTTCACTATATTCCTGATGGAATCTAAGAGAATTACTATAATCTAAGAACTTACAAATAAAGCAAGGCAGATGTGGTGAGTGGATCATCTAGTTGTTGTCATGTCCAAGATAGAAGAGACTTCTAAAATTGATATCTAAAATATTACTTCTGGGATAGTTTATAGAATGACATCATTTCTTGTCATCTACTTCCCAGGCCAAACCATTAATGAAGCTGGCAGTATGTAAAAATATAGAGACAACGGCTTCTCCTAAGATATATGGCAAATGCTGGAAGTCATAAAACAGTTGCATTCCTTCATGCTTTCAAGACTAGTAATTACTTCACCCTAAAGACAATACAGAAAGTTTCCTAATATAGACATTGTGCCAATTGTTGTATTGAAAACTGAAAGATACGATCTTTTATGGCCTAGCCATAAAGTAATTTAATTTCTATTATTTTTCAGAAGTTAACCTCCTGTATTCCAGTTTCCACTGTTAAAATATATACGTTTAAACAGTTACAATAATGCATGTACATTTCTGTTCACTTCCGGTACAGTACATTGTGACTACATTTCAAACAGCACTCTGCAAATACCCTTTTCAACACACATGCCTGTACAAGCAGTTTGCTATACACATGACATGCAGTCCTAATACATTTGTAACACAAGCATCTTGTATAAATCATTTCGATATTCACCAATGACATATAATTATTCACAAAATTCCAGCTAGCTGGGCTGGCACTATCTCCTTCCATTACACTGCCCACACTTTTTTACTCCACACCCATATTTATCAATTTGTAGTCCACTCAGCTACACAAGTTAGAACAGTGCTACAACAAAGTAGCAGAGTTTGCTGTCAGTCTCATTAACCACACTCATCATTGTCTAGCCCTTAAAGAATTGAAATGGCTTGAATTACCACATTACTTTTCTTGTTCTCAACATATAACAATTTGCAACCTCATCTATAAACCCCAAAAACTGTCCTGACCTTACCAATATCATCCACTTATATAATCCTGCTAGATATTTATATTCTATAGATAAAATCTTACAAGTAATATCAAAGTCCATCTACTCTGCAGGAGACTTCCAATTCTCCAACCACACATCAAGTGATCTGGAACAATACCCCAATTACTTTAAAGCAAGATCAATCTCTAAAATCCTTCAAATAAAACACTAAATACCATATAGACTCCTGGATCTGCTTCTGCTCTTCCCACACATATATGACAGTGTTTAAACCTAATTCAAATCCACCTACTTCTTTGTCCATATGCCTGCTTTTATCATTCTATAATGAAAAATCAAATCTCTTCTCATTCTGGCCCAACCTGTTTTCTTCTGTACCCCTATAACTCTTCTATATACTTAACCTTCATACTTACAACATATTTTTACTCCTCTGCTGATTGCTCCTAACCCTCAGGCATCATTCTTTATTGAATGTTGTTATATTATGCTTGTAACTGACCTATTTCACACATTTCTTCCGGGAAAGAACATTAATATCTCACTACCTATTTTTTAAACTAAATGTTTGCACATAAATGTTTACTCAGTTGCTGTAAAGTGTTACCTATGTGAAGGTCTGAGCACCTTATTCTTCTCATAACCATGCCTGTACTTTGATTTGTAAAATGTTTGTTTTATATGGATTTTAAAATTTTATATAACCCTGTATTTTTATGGAGTTTTTCTCCCTGGGCTTCGGCTGAAAAGGAGTCTTGTACCCAGTTGGACTTTTCCTAGTAAATAAATAATTAATAGTTTGTTTTGCCCTTGGAATGCAAGATTGCAATCATAGTTACAGTGGGCAGAGGAAAGGACAGGAAGGAGCACTGCATACCTTACTGATAATTGATTTGCTGGCCACCATTTCAAAGGTTTTTAAAATGTCTGCATTACAGCTGATGCTGACCAGAGCTGAAATCCTGAGAGAGAAGTCAACATCAATGCCTTACAGATCAAACTTATCAGGCTAATGCAGTATGTACAGACCTCATTAAAGCATTTGGCATGGTAGACCAGAGGGACTGGCAAAAATTGAATCAAATGGAAATAAATCTATTATTCTGAGTTTGGAAATGGTTATTGAGTTATGGCAAGTGGCAGAAGAAGGGACGACAGGGGAAACTAAGGTATTGGACAAAAGAGTTGGCCAAGAATATATCTTTTGCCTACATCTTTTTTGCACTATATATAATGGACATTAACATCTGTCTGAATATAACAGTGGTTAAATGTTGCAAATATATTAAAGTTCTAGTTATGTTAACTTGTGGAAAATATAGCAAAAAACTGGAGAATTTATTTTTAATTTATTTGTTAAGTGGAGTAGAATGCTGATACCAATGGACAATTTTAAGGTTCAATCTAGGTCAAAGACATAAAGTGTGCATAAAAGAGATACAGATTTACACAACTGTAGTAAAATAAAACACAGTGAAGTTCTTACAGCACTATATTAACAATGACGTAAAATGTTTCAGCTGGAATAAAAAGCAAGTAGGGTTATGGAGGCAAAATAGATTGGGTGAAGTACACATGGATTACAAGTCTGCAACCTTCTATGAAAGATTTAGATATAATTCAGGGGTGTGAGAAGTTCTCCATTACAGTTTTATTGACTGGGTGAATTAATGGTAGGACAGAGTAAGGACAGAGAATAAGAGAAAAGAAAAGAAGAACAGGAGGGAAGACAATGAGGAAGAGTATGGAGATGGCAGAGAGAAGCATGTGCAGAGTATGATGTGATATAGTAATAAGGGTAGAAGAAGTGAAGGCAACAGCAGTTTATGTAAATACCAGAGTAATGGAAGCACTTGCAGCTTGCCTGCTTAAAAAGGTAGTTTTTTAGGTATTGTCTTAATGTTTGAAAGGAGGTTGTGAAAGTTATTTCACTGGGGATGGAATTCCAGATTTCAGAGGTAAGGAGAAGGAAGGTATGATTTGTGCATGAGAGGTTGGTATGTGATACCTGTGGGGGGGGGCATGCAGGGTTAGATATAGATTATAATCTCAGTTCACATCAGGTAACAGAAATGTTGGAAAATTAGATAACGTCTGTCTTTCTAGACCTTTCAAAACTTTTGACACTGTGTCTCAGCATGTTCTTCTAACAAAATAAAAAAAAAAATTGTCACTACACTGGATTGGTTGCACAACTGAATTTTAAATATATTCCAATCTGTCAAAATGCAAAATGAATTCTCATCTTTCCTCCTCCACAAGGATCCATCCTTGGACCTTTTCTTTTTATCTTCATCAATGACCTCACCACAGTCTGTAGTAAGTGCTTCAGTTTTATAATATACAGATGATCCCACACTCACTCGTTCATCCTGTAACATTTATACTCTTCAAAACATAACAGCAAAGTATGGAAAGGAGTGCTGATGCAGTAGTTTAAAGATTAGTGAGCCTAAGGGTCATGTTACTCTCTCAGTGATGGGAAGCCATGTAGCTTTTTAAGGATAATGTAGTCATGATCTAGATCGCATGACAGATTAATGAACCTGCTGATGTTAACTGTATTTTGGAGAGTGATGATTTTTTTTTTATACTGGTGTCTGCTACTATAGGTAGGTGATGTACATGCTGAGGAAGCAGAATTCATTTACTTATAGCTACTGTAGCTGAAGGGGATAAAAATTATTTGTTTTTACCTGAATAGTAATTTATTGATTTTTGTTTTTGTAATTTGGATGTGGTGCTGGAAGTTAAAGAAATTGTCTAGCCAAAGTTCAAGGTATTTGTATGATTATGCTGTTAAGATGGTTTATCCAGTACTTTGGCACATAGACCTTTTCGGTGGGGCTTTGTGAAGTTTTTAGGGGTAACAAAAAACATGAATTTGTTTTTTGAGATATTGAGAATTAGCTTGAGGTTATGTAGCTATCTGGGTTGGGGTCTGTTCTGTATAATTTGAACTGGAGCTATTCCTAGTCTGTAAAATTACCATATAATCCACATTCAAAATGATTGTAACTTTAGGAAGTTCTAGTGGAAGTTGGATAGTGAATATGAAGAACAGAACTGGTGATAAAACAGATCTTTGTGGAAACTTCCTTGGCTATGGGGACAGTGGCAGAAGTTGTGGACCCAATCAGTCTTCACTAAAAATATCTTCTTTATTTTCATTTAACAGTGTCGGCTTTAAATTTTGGAGAAATATAAATTAATTGAGTATGGTAATATAAACATATATACCACACAAAAGTGGTACAAAATGTTACTAATTAACGAGCACAATGACTAACACAACAACTAACACATAGTACAAATGGGATATTAATGTTTGGCAACCAGGATAAGTAGATGAGTGCCTAATCAAAGTAAAAACATCCTGAAATACATAACTTCTGGGAATCCCAAAGTAGAAAACAGGAATTTGGCTTCCATATTTTGAAGCAAATTGAAAAAAAATCCAGAAGAAACTTACTGAGATTAAAACTATAAAAATTCATATAAACTGAAAGACTAAAGAAACTCAGGGTCCATTCCTGAAGGACAGAAAACACACAGTGGGAGTCAATAAACTCTGTGCAGGAATAGTGCTGTTCCTGCATAGAGCGAATTGTGTCTGTGTAGCGTTGGCATTAACAGCAGCATGCCTTGCATATTTATGTTAAGGCTACACAGACATGAACACTACTGAGTGCAGGGGGCGTGATAGGCAGTGCATGTACACCTGACATGCCCCCTACACTCAGAAACTGCCATACAGCACTATGAAAGCAACTTCAGTGTCCACGGACACTGAAAAGTAAAATAAATATAGCAGGCACATCCCTTAACAGTACAGATCATTATAGAATGCCCAGATTGGTATGCTAATGCACACACTGGCATACCAACAAGTTACCATGTGTGTAAGAGCATTATTTAAAAGTGTCCCTAGTTGTAGCCAGACTCCCCCCCATGTATGATGTAGTTGTCCAGGTGTCCTGCCCTAAGAGGCTGAGATGTATGTGTATACCCCTAAATTAAAAATAAAAATAAAATGCATTTTTTTTCCGTTCCAAGTAAAGTTTATGCGTAGCTGAGTGGGTTTGCATGTCGCGCTGCTGTGCTCATCATAGATGAAACATCCCAAAGGAGCTAAATAGAAATATGCAGCTGAATTCCTCACTGTGAGATAGAGCAGTAGTTAGACTTCCCATTTTGCATGCACCCCTTTCATGGTTTGAGCCCCAACACAGTCTCTTCACTTTTACATGGGAAAGCAGTATTAATATTATTATTTTTTTAATAAATGAGGTAGTAAATAATATCTAAAAACCAGGGGAGTGTAGCAGGTCCAAACGTGAAGTGTGAGTGTATAAGAAATGTGAAACCCTCTACGTAAACACAAGTGTCCCATACATTACAGTCACACACCAATGTAATGTAATGAAAGCACATAGGGGGATGTCATGGAAAGTAAACATATACAGCTAGTAATATGTCAGCAATGATGAATTAATCCACAATCCTGATTGCTGAAATGTAAATGCTAATGTTAAGTTACACATTACCTTGAGAATGAAGACAAATACAGTTCTTTCTCTCTTTCAGTGGTATTTATTAACTACAGTACACACATGTGGAAGCCTCAGGGAAAAGCACCAGGGAGACTCCCAGAACAAAGGAATGCACTAGCTTATATACTGTGAATATTGCTGATGGTACAAAAATATAAAATAAACCAATTAAATCATTATATAAGATAATTAATCAATCAATGATTTACCTGTAAACATAAAGCAGTTCACATCATTATATCTCTGGGCAGAGAAAGAAAATTGGATACACTTCTACATAAAGCACATTTCCTTTTCAAGCAGACTCTTGTTTTTCAGTAATTTTCCACTACCCACAGTTCATTCAAAGTTTATAGTACACAGTACATCTTAATACATGCAGACTGGCACATACTCAATTCCTTCAAACACATGCTTTGGCTGTTCATATTCTACAATCCCCCATTTGATGCTGTGTAAGCATCACCACTTAACCTATCATACATTTGTCCCAAATCTAACATTACCATGTTACTGGTCTTTTCATCATTGGTAAACATTGTCATGTCATTGTCTACATTCATAGTTGCAGTCATATAAAACTTAGGCACCTTTTTTACAGTTTTTGAAGACATCAATTTCAAGATCAGTGCTTTGAGTAAAAATATGACAAGAAAAGCAACAATTGCTAATACTGCAATTAATAAAATCAACTTCAACAGTCCTCCTCCCCAACCTGAGAACAGGTTGGTTAACCATGCCCATGTTGAACTATCAGCCTCTTTGACCTCAGAGAGTTCATAAATTCTTTGAATCAGTTCAAGATGGCTTTCAATTTCATGCTGATTGTCTGGAATAAACGTACAGCACTCTTCCTGGATTAAAGCACAAGTTCCCCCTTTCGCCGCTAGGGTGAAATTGAGAGCCATACGATTTTGGAGGACTACGGCTCTCATCGCAGTCAGTTCATCAGTCACTAGTTCTAATGCAGAAAATGTAGTATTGCTTAATATTTCAAGCAATTTGGATAGCTTTCTCAGTTCCCAAATTGATTTCACTGCTCCGTATGCTGGAATTATACCAGCCCATGATATGACGTCATCACCCAACTCCATATGGGATAGTCCTTTAGTGCCAGCATGAGCTAAATCATGATGATAGATCCATGAAGCATCAACTTGACCTACCAGATTGGTAGGCTTCTTGACCTCTCGAACGTTCCGAATTTTTCCTTGAGGTAAGGCAGATACATGTTGGATAGCTGGGACTAAATAACCTAAGAAACAGCTACCAGACCAATTCCCTGGTAACCACTTATATGCCTTTCTACCACAAATAAAATATAACCCTTCTTCCAACAGCATAGTGGAAATGTTAGTGGTAACATTATTATTGAGCACTACTTGAGAGAACACATCATTTACCTCTAACTTAAGACGTGGGAGTTGTGAGTAATTTGTCATTGTAGGGCTATTTTCAAAGATCCATACCTCCTTTAGCCCTAACATTGTTCCAGTCACAT
Source organism: Protopterus annectens (assembly GCF_019279795.1). NCBI lineage: Eukaryota > Metazoa > Chordata > Ceratodontiformes > Protopteridae > Protopterus > Protopterus annectens. The sequence continues at coordinate 1,200,365,879 of NC_056731.1, read as the reverse complement.
TACAGGTCTGCCAACCTGAATAAGTCTTGAATGGTGCAGATACAGAGGCCCACACCACACTGAATAGTACATAGATCTGTCCCATGCCATAACGTTAATTGACTGTAAAGCTATGCAGTTAGTAATGGCACATATTCTCTGAATTGTTATAGTGCAATTACTTGAACCGACTTTCTTTATTCCCTTTTGATTTAGGCATAAAATCCCTTGCTGTTGGTATGCTAAAGTCAGAGCTACAGTTCGATTTGAATGTATTGGTTTACACAATCCCCCAGAAGTATTAAAGAGGATAGTTGAATAGTTGTCAGTAGGTAAAGGACTAGCTGTCATTGGCAGGCCATCATGTGAAGTGGGAAGAGCTGCACAGATCCAGAAATCAGAAACGTTGAAGGTGGAAGCATAGACATGTTTAATGGCCTGGTAGGTGTTGAAAGGTGGGTGCCAAATAGCTCGCTTGGCAGAGTGCATTGTTGGAGCAGGAAATAAAAATGGCCACATTAAAAATAACATTACAACAAGAATAACCACCAAAATAGCTGTCCAGTACTTTTGTGGAAATGGTGGTTGAGTTTGCAGAGTATCAGCAGTTTGGGGGTTTCCAAATAGGTAGATGTTAGGCATCATCAGGTGCTGGTACAGTATGGCTTTGAGTACGAGTAGCAATAGGTGGAGAGTCTGGAGATGAAAAAGGTAAAGGCTGTTGATCTTCAAATGGCACAACCTTTTTGATGTGCGATATGTGAATCCAGGTGGGCGAGCCTTGTAGTCACACCACTGATGATGTCGTCAGTAGAACCAGGAAGGGCCCCTTCCAATGCGGATGAAGCGCTGTTTTTCGAGAGAAAGACTTGACATACACCCAGTCTCCTGGTTGTAGTGCGGAAGACAGGAAAGTATCAGGGATATATTGAGCTGCTGCTACCTGGCGGTGATGAAACTAAAAAAGAGACAAGAGAAGTGCAATATACAAGAATGTCATGATCAAATGCATCATACTCAGAGAAAGGCGGTGGTGGTGTCATGGGCATGTGCATAGGGTGGCCCATGAGGATTTCATGAGGAGAAAGTCCCTTAGTAGGATGTACTTGCGCTCTCATAGAGAGTAGGGCTAGAGGTAAGGCCTGTACCCAAGTGAGGCCCGTTTCCATAGTAATTTTAGCCAATCTAGTTTTTAGTGTCCGATTCATGCATTCAATAATACCTGATGCCTGTGGTCTATATGGACAATGAAATTTTAAGGTGATGCCTAACATTTTACACAATGAATCAATCAACTGAGCAGTAAAATGTGTTCCACGGTCCGAATATATTTGATAGGGAACACCAAAACGAGGTATCAATTCATAACAAAGTTTCTTAGCAACTGAAATAGCATCATTCTTAACACATGGGTAGGCTTCTAACCACCCAGAGAAAACATATTTGGAATGAGTACAAGGTGGGAGTTTAATAAAATCCCATTGCAAAGCACAGAATGGTCCCAGTGGTTTTGGCAGTGGTTGTGCGGGAGCCATAGTGCCTTTTGAAATGTTATACTGTAAACAAATGGAGCACGTGCTCAAAAAATGATGCACAGAAGCAGAAAGTCCTGGGGCAAACCAATCCTTTTGGATTTGTTTTATTAATGCTTGTACCCCTACGTGGGCTGGCAAATGATATGCTTTAATAAGAGAATTTGACATGGACATTGGGCAGACCAATCTGCCATCGGGATGTTGCCAAATGAGATCAGAGCATTTAAAACAACCTTGAGCCAGCTATGTTTTTCTTTCTGATTCTGGTACTTCATCCTGTAAAGCTTTTAACACTGTGGTATCAAAAGTAACCATTTGTTGCAGAGGCTGCAGAAAATGTCCCTGAACAGTTTGTGAGAGAGCAGCCTGTTTAGCAGCCCAGTCAGCTAAATTATTGCCCTTAGTTTCAAAGGAGGCATTGGATTGATGGGCTGCACATTTAACAACAGCAAGTTCAGAAGGTAACAATAAGTCTTGTAGCAAGTTATTGATATAGAAATGGTTATTAACAGGTGCCCTGGAAGATGTTAAAAACCCTCTTTCCTTCCACAATATACCAAAATCATGAACAACACCATGGGCATAATGGGAGTCAGTATATATAGTAACAGACCTGTCCTTACCTATTTTACATGCATTCGATAATGCCACTAGTTCCACAGCCTGCGCAGACATGCCTGTGGGTAATCATGCTGATCTTAAAACTTCAGTCAAAGTACAAACTGACCAAGCAGCTTGGAATTCACCAGAGTTTGTTCGTAAGCACGATCCATCAACAAAAAGAACTAAATCAGGATTTTGCAAAGGAGTGTCATATAAATGTAACCTAGGAGAAAGAACAGAGTTAACTACAAGCACACAATCATGTGGTTCGCCCTCATCCGAAGTTGGTATTAAAGAGGCAGGGTTCAGTGGTGGGCAGCGTATGACTTGTAGGGCAGGATTACTTATTAAACTTAGTTCATACTTAGTAAGGCATGCATTTGAAAGATACTGTGTTTTTGTTTTTAAAAGTAGCGCTTGAACTGCATGTGGGACTGCCAGTATAGTATAGTATCATGTCCCAGGGTTAGTGGGGCTGCCATATCAACCAAGACAGCGGCAGCTGCCACAGCCCATAAACAGGCCGGGTAACCAGAGGCAACCAGATCTAGCTGAGTGTTGTAGTAAGCAATAGGCCGGTAGCCTCCAGTGCGTTGCTGGGCTAAGAGACCCAAGGCAGTCTTGTTTCACTCACAGCAAAAGAAAACAAAAGGTTTGGAATAATCTGGCAACCTTAAGGCAGGAGGACTTACCAAGGTTGTTTTGATAGCCTGAAAAGCCTCTTCATGCTTTGACATCTAGGGTAAAGGTTCCGTAACATCCTTTTTTAGGAGAATTAGGCACCCACTGTCTACAGTATCCTGCTAGGCCAAGGAATCCTCAAAGCTGCCTCTGGGTTACAGGGCGAGGGGCACTTTGAATAGAAGTTATGCGATTTGGGAGTATTTGACGAGAACCCATTGCAATTATATGTCCCAAATACTGCTCCTTTTCCTGACAGAATTGTAATTTTGATCTATTTACTTTAAACCCTCGTGTAGCTAAAGCGTTTAACACTAAAAGGGAATCCCCCATACATGAGTTACTGTCTGGTGAAGCTATAAGAATATCGTCCACATATTGGACAAGAACTGAACCTGATGGTAGTTGCAGATCCTGTAGCCGTCTATGCATCTCTCTAGAAAATAAGATTGGGGAATCTACGTATCCCTGGGGCAATCAAGTCCAAGTATACTGCTGACCTTTGTAGGTAAATGCAAACAAATACTGACTGTCAGGATGTACTGGAATAGAGGAAAAAGGCTGGTGAAATATCTATGACCGTAAAACATTGTGCAGTAGGTGGGATACAGCTCAAAATAGTAGCTGGGATCGGTATAATTGGGAAGATGGGTAAAACAGCTTTGTTGACTTCATGCAAGTCCTACACAAATCTGTAAGCTTGTTTGCCAGGTTTTTTTTACCGGTAATATTGGGGTATTACATGGGCTTGTGGTGGGTACTATGATCCCTTGCTGTTCTAATGCAGAAATAACAGGGGCAATACCAGATATAGCCTCAGCTGTCAAAGAGTACAGCGGCACTCGCGGCAACCTTGCTCCTGGTTTTAGAGTTATTTTTACAGGAGTAGCAGAGGTCAAAAATCCCACATCATTATCATGAGTAGTCCACAGGTGAGAAGGTAAGGAATATAAACACCTGTTTCCTGTCAAAATCTGACTGGATACACATGGTCTGTAAAGTGATAGTTTCATCTAAGGCTGCCAGGGTACTATCCTGTTGATCTGAAGGTACTTGGAGATAAATTCCATCAGCTGTGAAAAAAATAGTGGCCACCATTTTGCAAAGCAAATCTCTCCCTAATAGATTTAAAGGTGCTGAGGGTCCAACTAAAAATGTATGGTTATCTTGTAGAGGTCCCAAAGTTACTGGGACTGGAACAGTTTTGGAATACTCAATAGGTATACCAGAGACACCTACTCCTCTAGTTATCTTGTCAGAGAGGGGAACATTCATTGCTGCCTTGCCAGCTAGCATGGATTTAGTTGCTCCGCTATCAATCAAAAATGGATATGGTTTATTTTTAACTAGTAACATAACATGTGGTCCATCCTGATCCACAGGAATAAAAGGGCACAACTGCTGCTGTTTCTGTTCAGGGAACCTTCATTGTGGTTGCTGCCGATTGGATGGAGTCCAATTAGAATTCCACTGATGTGACGTATCAGTGGGTGGGGCAAGTTGTTCACCTAAATATGGACACTCATTTCTTCAATGGCCTATTTGACCACAGTTGAAACACTCTGTCTGATTACTGGAACTCTGGGGTGGGGCCAACTGTGTTCCCTGCCAGTTTTGTCTATTCTGATTTCCTGCCCCTTGGCATCCACCCCTCCCTCTTCCTCATCCTTGTTCTCTACCTCACTGACCAGGTGGCTGGCCAAAAGCATTACACATTTGAATTTGTGCTTTTACTAATTTCTCCTGTAAATCCTTCTTTTCTTTAGCCAAGTGGTCAGATAGGTATTGTATCTGCTGGACTAACTCATGTAAGCCTAAACTAGGCCAGTTTAAGCACACTTCCTTCAACTTGTCACTCACCTGAGGGCGTAACCCATCTACAAAAACAGCTGACAACCCACTCTGTGCCGGTCCTTTGGTGGGCCATGGGTACCTGGAATATACCTCAAAGGCTTCAGTGAGATGATTTAAATAGTCGTCTACAGGCTCATCTTTTTTCTGTATGACTGATTTAATTTTCGACCAATTGGGGGTAGGCGGGACTATTACGATGATAGCATCAACGATACGTTGCCTGACCACCTCAAACCCATTTTCCCCTTGTATATTGTGCTTCGGTATTGGAGTGGGAACATTAGCATGATCCCAGATTCATTTCATTAAATCAGCTGGGACAGCGTATTGCAGGACTGCTCTAACCTCTTCTATGGTAGGATTTTGCAGACAAATATGTCCTGCTAGTACACGCTGGAATTTTGCTGAGTTTGCACAGATGGGTGGGGAGTTTGCACAGATGGGTGGGAGTGACTTAGTAATGGCGTGAAAATCAACTGCTGACCACGCCCTAGGTACCACTACAGTTGCCGGTTGTCCCGCATCCCTAGCATGCGCTGGGTTCGGAACTTCTCTCAAGGGAAACATTCTGCCATCATCTGATGACTCAGAGTCTGAATCAGGATTAAACTTATCAGGGCAATAATCGCCATCGCCATCATCCACCATGGCAGGAAACTGGCCAAAATGGTTTTTCCGATATAAGTAAAGCCTTCCTTTTTTTTCTGATAAGATCTAGGCTTATAAGATCTAGGCTTAAAAAACATCTGTGCCTTTGTCTCCTTTTTTATCTTACTACGAGTCATCATGTGTAATGCCTTTTCCTTATCCTGTTCCTCAGTGTCTAATTCACTAGCCTCACCTCCCCCTGCCTGATCTCCACTCCCAATATTAGCATGTTCCTCTCCCCACTGGCTACCGCTCCCTGCCGTGGAACTCACCGCTATTTCCTGGACCAGTGGGGGCTGATACTGCAGTGAGGCTGTGGGAGGTGGGGGAAACCATGGATTATCATCTTCAGATGATTCAGGTATTTGTAATTTACTTAAATCTTTTACCAGATATAATCCCTTGAAGGGCGATTCCTTTAGTAGCTTACCATCTGCTACATCTAAATTACTCACAGTATGTTGTAGTTCTTTTAACTGTTCTTTTCATTTTTGCAGATTATCTTTAAGACTACTAATTACTGAATCCTTTTCCCTTTCCTTTGCCTCTGACATCCAGTCATTGAAAGCTGCCCAACATAACCCTGGTATTTTTCTTCCCTTTTTTCTCAATTTTCCCTGCAAATTTGTCAGGATATTTTTATTAAAACTACCATTTTCTGGGAAGGCGAGATCACCATAATTTTTAGTAAGGGCGATCCACTGATTTAAAAACATGCAACTGTCCCGGGACACATGAAAAAACATATAACCAGCTGGTGTACCTCTAACTGGCACTTTTATTGTTCCCACACTCGCTCCCACAGTCACACAGAAAGCTATACTGTATTTTACAGGTTTAGCTAAGACGTTGTATAAACGTAGTTTTTCCCCACTCTCATATCTCCTTTCACACTTATGTCACCAGTGTTTCGTTTTAACCCACACTCATACTGCACAATCAAGAGCAGAAAAGAAATGCATGCCACTTACCTTAAAAACGACTGAATGAGAGAAATCATGTCATTTCTGCATAGTTAAAAATACCAAATCTTTAAGGCAGACAGATGCAGAAAAATGAAAGAAACACAGCAGAAACAGAAAAATCTGTTATGGGCCCTTTTATTAGCAGTATTTCATTCAATTCCTGACTGCTGCAGCTTGTTCTCAATTCAGATCCGAGTAAAAGGCACCAATTGTTAAGTTACACATTACCTTGAGAATGAAGACAAATACAGTTCTTTCTCTCTTTCAGTGGTATTTATTAATTACAATACACACGTGTGGGAGCCTCATGGAAAAGCACCAGGGAGACTCCCAGAACAAAGGAATGCACTAGCTTATATACTGTGAATATTGCTGACGGTACAAAAATATAAAATTAACCAATTAGATCATTATACAAGACAATTAACCAATCAGTGATTCACCCATAAGCATAAAGCAGTTCACATCATTATATCTCTGGGCAGAGAAAGAATATTGGATACACTTCTATATAAGGCACATTTCCTGTTTTCAAGCTGACTCTTGTTTTTCAGTAATTTTCCACTGCTCACAGTTCATTCAAAGTTCATAGTACACAGTACATCTTAATACATACAGACCGGCACATACTCAGTTCCTTTAGACACATGCTTTGGCTGTTCATATTCTACACTAAGCACTAGTTAGCTTAGCTAAGCAGATTTGCGCACTGTTATGCAGTGCTCAGCATCTGCCCCTTTAAGCACGGCTCACCTTAGATGACTGGGTTTGCGAATTGCTTAGCTTATGTCAGCATATTCAAAATGGTCCAATGATGGCAAAGGGTGGGAATTTGGCCTGATTTAAACCACAAAGGTGGGAATACAGCCAGAACCTGTTATAGTCTGATCCTGTAGGAGCAATGGCCATTGTAGGTGAGGGCTTGTGCTTCTGGGTGCAGCGCTGGGGCACTTTGGAGTCTAGGTTCATGGCTAGGCTCCTTGTCAAAAAGCATGATGACAGACTGCTGCAGGGCCAGTACCAGGGAACCCAGTACAAAGCAGAGACCTGGGACCATCTGGCATGCGATTTCATCAGTGATACTGGTATCCCTCAGACTGGTGAGCAGGTATGACATCACTATGCCAACCTAAAGCATAGAAAGGGGCACTTCTGGATCAGTGGATCCTTGATGCCTGGAACAACCGTGCTCCAGATATTTTTAAGTATCACAGTTACACATGTACCAAATTATAGCCTGATTATGTGATAGACAGGTATGCATAATGTTTGTTTTCTACCCCTACAGCTGCAGCAGAGAGGGCTAGTAGTAACATAGAGGCCCATGCAGACAGACTAGCATGGATGTGCCAACAGGTTGGTGATTACAAACTTATCTTGCAATATCTAGTGCCATAAAGTAGAAGAAGTAGTCTGTACTGTGTCCAATGAATAGTAGACACGTATGTCAGGCTAATAATGATCTACAAGTTATTCATAGAGAAATCTGCCATATGTCTGCAATAAAGAGTGATACAACAAACTGTTGTGTTTAGTCTGCTATGTTGTAGTAGAAATAGAATGTGAACAGGTTATTTACTGCAAATATGGCATTGACAGCATGCATTAACTAAGCTTGACCTGAGAACCAGCCAGTATTTAAATGTGGAGATTGTGGAGATGTAGAACAAGAAATACATGAGATATGGAATAAGTACTGCACTAAGACCTGAAACATGAGTAGTAATGTGTAATGTATAATAGTGTGTCCCCAGCAGCATTGCTGTGTGCTAATGTATGCTTAACAGATAGTATAATTTAAAACTTAAATACACAGTACAGTAACTATATGTCATGTACAAATGTCAGGAATACAGGGTCAGACTGAATAACCAAGACAGTATTAGACAGGAATCAGGCAAGCCACTGATAGCCATTCCCAAGTAGCACAGTGAGATGTGATATGCTCTGTTGTTCCTTTTTGCACAGACAGTTCCAATCCTGGGAGTGGTAGTAAGCTGCATGCATATTTTCACTCCAGAATATGTGAATATGTGTAGAAACATGTAGTGTTAACAGATATTACCTCTACAGGTCTTACAGATAAGGAATTGTTTGTATTAGCTGTAAGAAGGGTTTACTAATACACTGTATACAACTGTTCCATTGTCCAACCCCATGCCTGCAAATGACAACAAGATAAGTGCATACACCAAGCTCTCTGCCCAATAAATGTCTTTCAAGTTTCCTGCTGTCACAGCTAGTGGTCACTGCAGTACAGTAACTATCGGTCATGCACGAATCTCAAGATTACAAGGTCAGACTGCCCAACCCAGTGAGTATTAGTCAGAAATCAGTCAAGTAACAAAACAGCAGTTCCCCAGTAGCCCAGTGTGATGGAAAATGGCATTGGCATTCATTTTAACACACCCAGACATGGTTTGAATTCATGGAATTGTACTGAGATGTCTGCATATATACACAATAAAAACCCTGAATGTTTGTAGAAACAATCAGAAAGTGTTAACAGATTTATTTCCACAGCTCTTACAGGTAAACAAATGTGTGTAGTAGCTGTATGAAGGGTATACTAATACACCTGAATATGTTTAGAAACATGCAGAAAGTGTTAACAGATATTTTCTCCACAGCTCTTACAGGTAAAGTAGCTGTATGAAGGTTGTACTAATAGACCTAAACATTTGTAGAAACATTCAGAAATTGTTAACAGATATTTTCTCAACAGCTGTTACAGGTAGAGAAATGTGAATCCAGGGAAGTATGCCAGTAGCAGACATGCACAACAGCAGTGCAGGGTACCCCTTCTTTGTCAAATATGTAACTCTGACATGTACAAGCCCCCAACATGTATGTATGTATGTATGTGCTACACAAGCTATGGGCCATAGGTAGATGTAAAGTGAGGGCAGACATCTAGAGTATTGAGCAGTACTGTTGTGAAAACTAGAAGCCTATGCAGTTGTTAATGGACTTTTCTTCTCTTCCCCCACCATTCATCTGCATCAATAATTATTATTCATATACTACGGGTATGTTTTTACAAAATCTAATGTTGGGACATGTGTTCCATTATTGTTCATTTAATTAATTGGTTGCATGTTAATGTTGGGGCATGTGTTCCATTATTGTTCATTTAATTAATTGGTTGCATGTTAACATACCTTGTTCAAATACCATCGTTGGTGGCCTGTTGCCGTCATTGTTACTGGCATGCTATTACAATGCTTACTGTTGTTCCATTTATGCATGTGTTCTGTTTGCTTTGCAATTGTTTCACATCTGTTGTTTTGGGTTAACTGGAACACCCATGCATGCTGTTAAAACTAATATTGAAATGTTTTGTTCATGACTAACCAATGTATCTTGGAAAACCTCAACACCATAGCATGTTTGGGGAGACTGATCCCAGGTCTAGAACACCCATGCATGCTGTTAAAACTAATATTCAAATGTTTTGTTCATGACTAACCGATATATCTTGGAAAACCTCAACACCATAGTATGTTTGGGGAGGCTGATCCAGGTAGATTCACATGTCCCACCCCATCTGACCATAGCACTGGGCCCTAGCATGTCTGGGACCCACCCTGGAACTTCATCTTCTGTAGGCCCTGCACCACCTTTGGGTGGAACTGCCTCAGGGGACAGGGCCCACCCCCCCAGGTGTGGGTGTGGAGATGAGCCTGTTATCCACTGTCAATTCCAGGGTATGATGCAACGCATCATACACTCTGAATTGGGTGGCCAGCTGTGCCAGATGGAGGGCCACCTGGTACACCTTGAGGAACAGGCTGCCCCTCCTGTCCAGCCCTCAGCACAGCCAACTTTGGGACTGTGAAAGTGCAGTGGTGACTGCCTGTGGGTGAGGAATATCAGTCCCACTGTATCCATATGGGACCTTATGGTCCTCTGATTCCCAACCACCCTCTCCATCCAAGGTGTTTAGCCCCCAGATGTGTCATACACCCCCCTCCATCTGTGGTCTTGTCTGTCTTGTCTGTCTCCCTATCCAACCTGCCTCCCCAGACGTACCAACAATCCTTCCCCCAACATCCCACTCTCGCCTTAAAAAAAAAAAGGGCATCTGTCCCAAAAAAAATATATATTGTCCCATTCATAGCTGTCCATTTCGCAGATGGGTCTACTGGACATATGTAATGTGGTCCAATTGGCTTGACAACATATTGTCCTCACCCCTCTCTCTGGGATTTGAGCATCAAAACTCACCTCCAAATTCTGCACAAATGCAGAGCTGCTGCTGTATAAGAAATGGACAGCTATAGACCTTACCTACACTCATCCTGCACATCCTTAGCTACCTTTCATAATGTTTTTCCCTCTGCAGGTCCCTTTTTACCACTTTCATATCATCCCTTTTTCTTTTCTTTTAAAGAAATAAGCTCGGGTGTAAGCAGGAACAAGCGCCGCTAAGTGAAGCCAAAACGGACTAACCATGTTATGGCATCACTTAGAGTCACGCAAAACTGTGCAAACCCACTTAAAACTGCTTTGATCACTCTGTCTCCATTGGCCTCTGATCTGCCCAGCAACAAAATTGATGGCTGTGGGAGGTCTCAAACCCAGGACCCTATACACCATTTGAGCTATAAGAATTTCTATTGCTTTTTCAAAGATATTATGCAACAGAGGCATTCAACAATAGGGAAAAAGATCTGTGGAATCACTCATGTTTTGTATATATAAATACACACACACACACACACACACACACACACACACACACACACACACACACACACACACACACACACACACATACACACACACATATATATATATATATATATATATATATTTATATATATATATATATATATATATATATATATATATATATATATATATGAAAAAAGTGTATGCATATATATATATATATATATGTATATATATATATATATATATATACATATATATATATATATATATATATATATATATATATGTATACATATATATATATATATATATATATATATATATATATATATATATATATATATATATGGGCCTACATTTCTTTATCGAAATTTCACAATCTTGAAAAAGAAAAGTAAAAAGGAACTAATCTAAGGGGGTGGCGAAGCCAACACATTCCGGCTAGGCTTATAATTGCCTTCGGGCAGATAGCCCAGTACCTACCAATGAACCTATGAACCTATAAAGCCCCACTTCCATGAAAGTGCAGTATATCAAAAGTGCACTTTCAGGAAAGCCGATTCACAGAATAAGAAAAAAAAAAAAAACTATTACAAACACTATTTTGCAGGTGCACCTCCCCCCCCACACTTAAATATACTAACTCTGAGATCACACTACAGTGGAGAAAAGGATATGTATTTCCTTATCCCCACTGTAATATGCTTTGGTAAATCGGCTTTTGTGAAAGTGCACTACTGATGTAGTGCACTTTCGCTTAAGTGGTGTCAACCTTCTGTTTGTCGAGAAAGTGTGTTTTCGACAAATAGGAGACCCATGCATACACACACACACACACACACATATATATATATATATATATATATATATATATATATACACATACATATATATACATACATGTATATAACATGCAGTGCAGTCATACCTCAGAATCATAACTCCCAACCTCTTAGTGCAGGAAATCTGGACAAAGTCCATCAAAATGTGGGGACAATGGGCAACAAATAGGGACATATTTTACATACCACCCTTATAAACTTATAAAGATGCTACAGTAACAGGGTTTGTTTCAGCATATATCTTCTGAAGGATATGACGTCTGAAACAGAAATGTATATGCCATTATTTACCAACATAATTAATCAGATCACTACAGTGATTTACCAGACACATACAAATAATTAGTGGAACAGACCAAAAATATGAGCCAAACATCTGGACATCCTGTGGAATGCCTGGCAGTTGACAGGTATGCTCAGAACCCCTTAGTGCAATGAATCCGGTCCAAGCCTGACAAAGTGGGGGGCAAAGACATGATAATAGGAACACATCTGAAATATGTGAGTAGATAATCTGAAAAGGTTCCTGCAATAACACTGTCTATTCTAATGTATATTGCCTGAAATATCACAAGTCCGACACTCAGTTGGTTCTCATAGGTTAGTGACCTCAATCCTCACATATCTCACTGATTTGTCATAAATACACAACAGTTATGGGACCAGGCAAAAGATCTGAGCCACACAAGTGGACGTCCTATGAATATCTGGACATAACATAACATTAGGGAAACTACACTGAGCTGCCAAGTATATTACCAAGCACCATTCAAACTACAGTCAGACCAACACAACACCACTCCAAATCAGCTCTGTGGACTTACACATCCATTTGCGAATATAACAGGCACTACAGAGATGGAACAGTAGTGGAAAACAGACACTGGTGTAAAAGTGCATACCCACAACCAATTTCACCACAGTCACAGTGACATACTGATAAACAACTGAACACTACAGTATAATGACTGTTTGAACAAGAATATCCTATTTGCCACTCACACACTACCCCTACATATACTGCACCAAGTCACAGTGTAGTGAGAATACCGAGGTGTTACGGGACATGTCACAGTCTGCCCATACAAATATATACAGCTGATAGACCACCAGAAACTGGAGCAGCATGCACAGTCAGATAGAAAGGGCCCATGACACTCACATACACCCCCCCTCCCTATACAGCCCAACTAACATTTACACACTACTCTGCCACACAATCCTGACAGTCTGTTAAGAATGGCCAGACATACACAAAGGTCTCAATTGTACAGATTCCCACAGAATTTCCAGGCTTTGGCCTCATATCTATGGCCTCTTCCTTGTAACATGTCTGGGAGTCTGCTACATCACTGGAATGATAGCAGGAATGAAGGCACTAAATAATCATGTAACATACCTCTGAACCTCTTAATGCATAACATCTGGACAAAGCCTGACATAATTGGGGAACAGAGGCTCAAACACAGGAGCATATTAGAAATATTGCTGTCATAAACTGGGAAAGTTGCTGGTGTTACAGGGTTTGTTGTAACATATCTTTTCTGAGGGATATGAAGTCAGGAACACAAATGGATGTTAGCATTTACTAACTGCAATCCCCATAGTATCCTACTGATTTGCCAAGGACAAAAACTGTCTGGGGAACAGACAAAACATAACAAGCAAACCTCTGGCCACTTTGCAGATATCCCTACAGTTGAGAGTTATGTCATCCACATAACACTGTCAGACATGAAATCACACTGAAAATGCATGTCCAGACAAACCCTGTTAAACTAGCATTATTTCAACTGTATAACAGCAATACATACATTCTGTCCCTATGTCTGGAATCTTCTCCCCCATTTAGTTGGGCTGCCTCCACAAGACTTGCTGTAAGAGGGATTCCCACCTACCCACTGTGATGCTGTAGCTGACACACCTCCATGATGACTTCCTCACAGGCAAGGAAAAGGGACAATACCCACATAAAGTACTTAATTATAGGAGTGTGTTGCCATGCCATAGGCAATTTGAATAACAACACAGCTGTTCTGCATGCAACTAGCAAGTGAGGAACAGCAATCGGCTCACAGGCCATCACCTGCTCATGAGAATTACCTACAAAAGGCAAGCTGCTGCCTATTCAAAACAGGAGTAAACCTCTACATAAGTAGACAGAGAGAGACAGAGAGAAAGAAAGAAAGAAAGAAAGACCAGAAAACATACCAAACAAAACCAAAACACAACTATTCAGGACTACTTGAAAAAAAACAGGTATATGAAACAAGTAAGAATGTAATGAAATGCACTAGGGGGTATGTAATAATGGGAAATAGGAAGTTAAACAATTATATCTCAACAAGACTTGCTGTACTACTATATTGCTGAACAGCACCTATGGCCATAGCATCTGGATCTGTCTGCAGTGACATAGAACACAGCTCAGGCCCCTAAGTCACCCCAGGAAAGGACAGCTCACATATGACTACTACTTTAGTGTCTGTCAAACAATACTGACTGTGACACTGCTAGGCCAGCTACTGGGATGTTGCACATATCCATATGTTACTTGTGAATATAACTATGATACACATGTTTGTGTTGCATATCTAAGAGAGCTATACGGGGTATGTGCATAGTAAACTAATGTCACAGAAGTGTGTGCTGAACTGCATGTGATATACTGAGCTCATACCATTCAACTGTATAGTGTTCTGCTGCACAATAACCACATATGCGCCTAATATTTGTAGTCATTTACACATAGAGGTGTGTTATGTCTGGCAAACCATTGGCAAATCTGTGAACACTGACATCAGAAAATAATAGCATACTTATCCTCCAGGATATTTCTGAGAATGCAAAGCTTATTGTGCTATCAACTGACTTAAGTATGTTGCAGCAATAGGAATACAGTGTCAATATTTTTGTGCCTTTGCCCCCATGTATGTGTGCCATCATCCAGATGTCCTGCTCTAACAGGTTGAAAGGTATGACTGAGCAGCAAGAGTGTAAATACAGTGTGCCATACCGATATAGAACAGAAATGTATATCAAGTATCACCTGTGCACATGTATGTATGAGTAGGTTTAGCTGGAAGCCAGAAAATAACAGACATGAGCTGCAAGCAGTCAGGTAAAAAAGCTGTACATGTGTGTAATATGAGTGCTAGTGCATCCAACAGACATATATGTCTACAGCTACTGGTTGTTGCATTGCCCTGACACAGAAATGGGTAATACAATAAGCATGATTATCAGGTTGAAATCGGAGAAGTGTCCAACTGTGTTATGATCTTGTGTCCATGCCTACTACAAACAACTACATGAGCACCTACATAGCTGTATGGTATTAGCAATACTTGACTTGTAAAACCCACCTCCACCAAGGTAGGGCAATCCCCCTTGGTGGACATCAGCATTACACAAACCATGTAATAGGTCACTATATTGGCTGTACAGGGCCAAGTGGGTGCAAGCACCAACTTGGAAGCATGTCCGCCTTTGTCTGAACAAGCATATAAGGTCACAGGTGAATCATGGTAAGGCTATGAGTACAAAATGGACACATCCACACCACCACTGACAGTCACAAGGCCATTCTCACATATGTCTTCCTCACATATGTCTTCAGTCTCAGAAGCAACAACTCAATCCACCCTGTACTGGTGGTCAATCACACCACATACACACATGCCATAGTTATAGCCAACCCACTGCAGACAGGTTAAGTGGAAATGTCACCCACCTGTCCCCCATCAGTATAGGTGGATATGCACAGTACCGACACTCCTCCCCTCATCATCAGGGAGCAGGTCCATAATGCTTACTGAAAGGCAAACAAATTAGGTCTCCATGGGATCTGATAACATCCATGTCTGCATCCTACATGAACTCAGGCATGTGCTCCCAGTTCCATTACACACTGTAGTCAAACAAAGCCTAAGCACCATCCACACCCTATCCACATGGAAGATGGCCACTGGCATCCCTCTACACAGAAGTGAATCATGAAGAGAGGATTATGCAATTTACTGGCCCTCATTGGGGGGAACATGGCACATAAGGACCAGGAGTGCAATGCAAGCGGATACTGTGCTGATAGCTGACAGGGGTATGATGTGGTTGTGAGTGATGTGCAGGTTGTGTAAATACCGTTGACAAATGTATGAGGTCTGTGATGTGTTTCTCTGTTTCAGGTGCAATGCATCGTGACAGAAATCCTGCATACATGGAGGCTGAAACTGCAGTAATAACTGACCACATCATCTAGCACTACAGTGTAATGTGAGCCGGAGCCAACAACATCTGTGGGACCGGACCGCCCTGTGGGATGACATTATCCACAGGGGAAACAATGTCAGCCTGCATGCACGAACATGCAAGCAGGTCCAGCATCATGCTACTGACCTGATATGCCATGCCCGGCGAAGGGTTGCTACTGTGGCCAGGGACTGCACAGCCACATGTGGGGGTCCTGCCACACAGGCCCCACTTATACCCACCAAGGAGCTTCTTGCCAACCTTGGGACACCCACCCCAACATCAGAGTCCAGACACCCACACTGTGGAGGTGGGTGGCACCCAGACAACGGGTGAGGAGCATGCAGGTAAGACCCCAGTGGAGATCAATAGACTAGTGTAGCAGCCATACTGGCATCCACAGAGTATCTAAATGGGTATGTCAGGTCAGAATGCAGTTGTGGTTAGGTTTTGTAATACACAGACATGTATATCTCTGGTGAAGAACAGCAAATTGTATAGTACTGGAGATTGTACCATAAATGTGCAGAAAAGCTGTATTCATCTTGTACAAATGCCACATGTCAGTCTGTTGAAAATACCTCTCTCCCACAACTACATAGTTCCCTCTGGTCTTGATGTGGGACAGCAGCCTGAAGCTGGTGACTATGGTATTGTCCTGTTGTGGTTCGCCAATACCCAAGGCATGTTAATGGCATGCATTTTAACATGCACACAACTGTCACTCTTAGCCATATTGCATTATGTGCATGTTCACTTGTGGTGTGGTTAATGGCATTGCATCACAGTGGTCACCACAGGGGCCTATATGCAGGAGATGTAACATTTCCGTAGCATACCTCACAACCTGTCAGTGGAAGAAATCTGGACAGAGACAGACAAAATGGGGAGACAAAGGCCTGAAAATAGGGACTATTTAAAATATTACTCTTATAGAGTGGATAGAAAAAGTGTACACACCCCTGTTAAGATGCCAGGTGTTTGGGATATAAATAAATGAGACCACAATATTTCATTCCACACCTTTTCCCACCTTTCATGTGACCTATAGCCTGAACATTTCACTTGAAAAACAAACAAATCTGTCAGGAGACCAAATATGAAGGATATAACATTTACAATAAGCTGGGTGCATACATGTGCACACCTGTCAACTAATACTTTGTTGAAGCAGCTTGTGATTTAATTGCAGCATTCAGACTGCTTGGGTACACACCTGCCATCAAGTAAAGGGACTTTGAGTAACATCAAACAATGGTCTGCTGTCTTAGTAGGATATTCCTGACATTTACTCAGTTGCCTGCTACAGCAAAAGCCATGGTTCACAGAGAACTTGCAAAGCCTCAAAGGGATATCAGTGTTGAAAGGTATCAGTCAGGAGTAGGGTACAAAAACATTACCACAGCATTGCATATACCATGGAACAGTGTGAAGATAGTCATCAAAAGGTGGAGTAAATATGGGGCAACAGTGACATTGCAAAGAACTAGATGTCCCCCAAAACTGATGAAAAGACATGACAAAAACTGGTTAGGGAGGCAGCCAGGAGACATAGAGCAACACTGAAGGAGTTGCATTAATCTCTGGCAAGTACTGGTTGTGTACTACATGTGACAAAACATCCCATATTCTCCATAAGACTGGCCTATGGGGCAGTGTTGGATAATGGAAGCATTTTCACACACAGAAAAACATCCAGGCCTGGCTACAATTTGCAAAACATTACGTCAAGTCTCCTAAGAGCATGTGTGAAAATGTGTTATGGTGTAATGAGACCAAGGTTCAACTTTTCAGCCACAATTCCAAAAGGTACATCTGGTGCACAAGCAACACTTTGCATCACCCGATGACCACCATCCCCACAGTGAGGCACAGTGGTGGCAGTGTCCTGCTTTGGAGTTGCTTTTCATAAGCTGGAAATGGGGCTTTAGTCAAGGTGGAGGAAATGATTAACAGTTCCAAATACCACTCACTTTTGGCCCAAAACCATCAGGCATCTGCCAAAAAGCTGAAGATGAAGAGGGGTTTCACCATTCCACATGACAATGACCCAAAGCATACATCCAAATCAACCTAGGAATGGCTTCACCAGAACACAATCAAGGTTATGGATTGGCCCAGCCAGAGCCGAGACCAAACTCTTATACAAAATCAGTGATGTGACCTGAAGAGGGCTATGCACATGAGATGCCCTTGCAATATGACAGAGTTGGAGGGCTTTAGCAAGGAAGAGTGGCCAAATAATGCCAAGTCAAGATGTGCCATGCTGATAGATTCCTTCCCAAGAAGACAGCATGCTGTAATTAAATCAAACGATGCTTCAACAAAGTATCAGTTTAAGGATGTGCACACCTATGCAACCACCCTATTGTACATACTCCATTTATTATATTTTACAGCTAACACATTTGTTTGTTTACCAATTGGATTGTGCAGGTGATATGTCACATTAAATGTGGGCAATGTTTTTAAATTAATTATTGCGGTCTCATTTTATATATTACAAGAACCTGGCATGTTAAAAGGGGTGTGTACACTTATCATATCCACTGTAAGCTTAGAAAGTTGTAGGTGTAACAGGATTTGTTTTAACAAACATTTACTTCAAGGTTTGGGGTCTGACACTCAAATGTATGTCATTAGATAGTGATGTCAATCCCCAGATCATCCAAGTAATGTGTTAGACAAATACAGGAGTTATGAGGAACAGAGCAAACATATGAGTAAGACAGCTACACATTCTGTGAAGATTTGTATGGTTGTGAGGTATGTTCTGTAGGAGTTGCCACTGAGCTATACAGGTGAACAGCAATAATGTGTACATGGGTACAGTGTATGCTAGGTGAAGTGCCATCAACTACTAATACTACTCATGTATCCCAAAGGTGTAAATTGTTAGTAACATGGAGTTAAAATGGCTGCACTACATGATGTTGAGGGCCTGTCCAGAGTGTGCATGTTGTGGTCTGACTGTGTGTCATGCATGTCAGCATTTGGATATTGTGATGTCTGTGTAATGCCTTTGTGCCACCTCACCTGTGTGTGTGTGTGCGTGTGTGTGCGTGTGTGTGTGTGTGTGTGTGTGTGTGTGTGTGTGTGTGTGTGTGTGTGTGTGTGTGTATGTGTGTGGTGTGTGTGCGTGTGTGTGCGTGTGTGTTTGCGTGTATAGTACAGGTATCAGTTTACATATGTTGTCCTCCCCTCACAGGTTGTGATGGGGGTCATGGTACCTCCTGCATGGAACCTGATGTCAGTCTCTATGGACTCTGACAATGACAGTCATAGTGAGGCACAGGTGGGGTTGTGCCATCGGTCCCCACACACAGTCATGATGTCCACACACACCCCTTCCCCAGTGGCCACAGATAATGGACAGTTGGAGGGTGGTGGCATGGAACAGCCTAGTGTGGTGACTATGGCAAGTATGAGTGTAGACACTTTCCATAGCCAAATTGCAGGTGAGGTCCCACACAGGTGGATGGACAGGGGTGCTCAAAGTAGGACTGCTGCCCATCCAGCCCCTGTTGCAAGTGCCACAGCAGGTGTCACCAGATGCATGTTTCAAACCATCATGGAGGCACAGGCACATACTGACCGCTACACCAGGCAAACACACAGGGTCTTGGATGCACATCTTCCTGGTGTCCATAGAGACCTACATGACCTTGTTGAGGCCGCATGCGAGAATACTGAGTTCATGAATAGATGGTAGATTGAGACCGTGGCACTCCTTGACAGTGCAATGTCTGTGCTGCAGCGTGTGCTGGGAAATGGGCATCAGCCACATGGACGTAGGTCAGCACCATGATCAGCTGAAGGTCTATGGGGCCGTGCACCTTCACACTTCTGTAGTGGCAGTACCACCAGCACTACCGAAGGGGGAGGTGCTGTCCACACCACAACACAGCAGGCTATGAACACATGGTCCTGGCTGGTCCCATCAAGGACATGGATCCAGCAGACAGCAGTCACCATCAGGGAGTAGTACTGCATCTGGCCTTGGGCCTGGTGGTGCCAGTGAGACCCCTGGCAGGACCAGTTCATGTGTCTGTAGCCAAAGACGATGAACTATACACCCTACCATGTACGGTCCACAGCTGTCCAACATACCCCTGTGTAGAGCAGCCACATGGCGTGACTGTGTGCATACAAACACACACACATCACCATCACAGCCAGGTCACCTCCAGACACACACATACACACCACCTCTGCATGGCCCATTCATAGAACACCCCTCCAAACACACACACATGATGTCAATTCTATGACCCAGCCTAGGCCTCTGGCAGACCCACACAACACCATTTGCATATGATGATACCTGTGCCACAACCCTGTCATCTATACCACCAATGCAGCGACATGCAAATATGGTTGTGAGGCACAGGGTGAACTAAGTACAGTTTAGCTATGTAATGCTATGTAGGGTGCTGTCAGCTGCCATTTGTACTGGGTACACTTCAGAGTATGTGTACTTTTTCAGCCATGATGCATTATTGGTGTTAGTAATGCTGACTGAATGTAGTCTCACATGCTGTATTCTGTTTGTGTTCTGTGTGTCTGTGTGTCAGCAGGATGTGGCCTTGCAGACATTGCCAACGAGGGGTATGGCAGAGTCATAACACATTGGCCATGTCATAGACGAGATACAGTTGTATATGTACATCTTTACCAGGTCTGTGTAACAGTTATTGCATGTGCCACAGTGCTTATAGGGCTGAGGAGTGTATACAGGCAAGTCTATGGTGGTTGACATCAGCAGGTCTTGTAAAGTGGACAATGCTAAGCGTAATGGGTGGAACACATCTCAGATTGGTAAAACCCACAACCCCAGATGATACTGGTTGACAAAACAGAGAGAATACTGTTCCCACACACACACAGAGATGCACACACACACACAAACACACACATACATACACACACACACACACACACACACACACACACACACACACACACACACACACACATGCAGTATCACGGTTGCCAGTGTTGGGTTTGGAACCCCTACCCATCTAGTTAGTGGTAGTATGGTGTTATGCGGTTATCACAGGTGGCACAGAACTAATAGTGTGATGAGTGTTCCAAGGTACCTCTAAAGTGAATAACATCATGTGCCCTTGTGAGGTATGGCAGTGGGGGCTGTACTGGGTGGAAAAGGACTCATAATACTGTCACCTATGAGTCTGCACACTCACAAGCACTGCTATACACACCAATGCACACACACCCATTTGCCAGGACTGACATTAGCAGCCCTGCCTATCATGTTATTCATTCCATACTATTACATAGGTGTTGCACTTGGCACGCAGTTTATAGGGCTGAAGAGTGTCTACAGATACCTCTACAGTAGATATGAACAATGGGCTTCATAAAGTGGACCTTGGGATGTACACTGGGAGCATGGCCTAAAATTTTAAACCATGGCAATCCAATGGATATAGTTCTCACTCAAACACACACACACACACACACACACACACACACACACAGGATACTGTTCTCACACATACAGACACACACACATTTGTCAGAACTGCGATTAGAACCCCTACCTATCTAGTTATTACTATTATAGTGTTATGCAGTTATCACACGCACCAAGCAGCTTAAAGGTTAAGAGTGTCCCAATGTAATTCTAAGGTGAACAACATCACCAGGCCTTGTAAAGTATGGCAGTGGGAGATGTACTGGGTGAGAATGGACTCAAAATACTTTAACCCACAGTTATACATACATAAACACAAATACCCTCATACACACATTTTCCAGGACTGAGATTAGCAGCCCTGCCTATCTTGTTAGTCCGCCCATACTGTTACATAGTTCCTGCATGCAGTATGGGACTTACTGGGCTGAACAGTGTCAACAAATACCTCTACAGTTGATTAAGACAGTGGTCCTTGCAAAGTGGACCTTGGGACATGTACTGGGAGTACCATGGCCTAAAAATGTAAAACCCACCCCCCAATGGATATAACTCTCACTCAAACACATACACAGGATACAGTTCTCACACACACACTTCTCAGGACTGAAATTAGAACCCCTACCTATCTAGTTATTGCTACTATAGTGTTATGCATTTATTGCACATGCCACAGAGCTTATAGAGTGAAGAGTGTCCCACTGTTCTTCTAAGGTGAACAACATCACCAGCCTTTGTAAAGTATGGCAATGGGAGGTGTACTGGGTGAGAAGGGCCACAAACTACTTTCATCTACATGTTTACACACTCACAAACACTTTTATACACACTAATGCACACACACACACTCGCCAGTACTGAGATCCATAGGTTCATAGGTAAAAAAACAAGAAAAGTGCAGTTCCACGGCTGATAAAAGATGAAATTCCAGATCCAGTGTAGTCAAAAAGTTTAATGAAAAAGATGAGCGCTTTCACAATTCAAGCAATTGCTTTTTCAGATCACAAAAAGACCAAAAAACCACATGTTTAAATACTCCATCAATTAACAATAATTAGTCATGTGATATGTAAAACAGTAGTGAATGTGCTCAGGAAGAGAGCTATTTAAAAAGACAACCACAGTAAAAAAACATCCTTCATAAAAACGTATGTATAAACAAGATACATAAAAACTGTTAAAAATTCTACAACACTCTAAATGAAGGGAGGGAGGGTGACCTAATGGTTAAGGTGTTTGCCTTAGAAACACAAGGTGCAGGGTTTGAGTCTCACAAGGGATAATTGACTAGGCTTAAAATGGCTTGCAAGGGCAGTTAGCTTAGTACTAACCTATGAACCTATGACCTAAAAAAAAAATTATATATATATATATATATATATATATATATATATATATATATATATATTTTTTTTTATATATATATATATTATGTTAACTAATGTAGTATAAATATTATATAAAATTACTATCTCAAACCCCTGTTCTTTAATTCTGGTTTCATGGGAACTACATCATTTAGACCGGAGCCTTTATGCGCTCTGAGTCTAAGAATCCATCTAGTTTCATTGCGTTCAGTGTTATCAATAATATCACCTAATCTCATATCAGTCCCGGTAACCTCCAATACCTGAAAGGCAAATTTATGCTGATTCCCTTCTTGTGCTACACGTTTAGCAAGTGCACTGTGCTCTAATCTTTTACTAATACAATATAAATGGTCTCTTATCCGTTCACAGATACGTCTGTTGGTCTTGCCAACATAACATTTTCTACATGTCATACACTTAGCTAAATATAGTAGATTTTTGGTGTTATAATCTGCTTTAACATTAAGCATGAACTTATGCCCAGAGTCAGGATGTATAAAGCTTGGATCTTCATTTATACTACAAAAATTACAAGCACCACATCTCTTAGTGCCTGTCAGTATATAGTTCATATTTTGCCCTTCATATTTAGGGTAACATAACTGTCTTCTTAAAGATTTTTTATTCCTGTAAACAAAAGAGGGCTTAGCTCCAAGAATCCCAGCTGTATTTTCATCAGTTTGCAAAACATGCCAATGTTTACTAACTATATTCTTAAAAATATTGACTTCACTACTGTATGTTAAATTAAAACAAAAATTTATGTCTCTAAATCTGTGGTTTGAAACATTTCTTTTCTGGGGTGAGGAAAAATAAGGTTTACCAAGATTCTTCCTCTCCTTCCTGATTACTTCACTCGTTTTATGAATCTCAGTACTATCATAACCCCTATGTTCAAAATCTTTAATGAGTTTAACCAAGCTCTCTTCAAAATCTATATCATTAACTGTTAATCTTGAGGCACATAACATTTGTCCCTTCACAACATTGGGGAATATATGTCCCGGATGCATACTATCTCTATGCAGGTAACAAGGTACATAACATTCTTTCCTATAAACATTTGTGGAAATACTGCCATCTTCTTTATCCCGCTATATTTGTATATCCAAATAATGTGAAAACTCAAAAGAGTATTCAAAAGTAAACTTCAGGAAACTGACTCTTGTGTTCACATAATCAAAGAACTGTAAAAGTTCTGCCTCAGTTCCTTTCCATAAAAGGAAAAGATCATCTACAAAATGACGAAAGATTGCTATATTCTTCCCTATTAGGCATTTAATATATTGAGTCCCATTCTGCCATTACAAGGTTGGTGTAGCTATTGGCACAAGGAGTGCCCATAGCTACAGCAGCCAATTGTAAATAATAACGGTGCTCAAAAATAAACACTTTGTCTTCTAGAGTAATTTCCAGTAAAAAAACATATAAGGTCAAGGTGTTGTACACTGTATTCACTATTTCTTAAAACAAATGCTTTCATCATTTCTATCCCTACTGAATTGGGAATCATGGTGAATAGAGATACAACATCCATGGTAACAAAAAAATCAAAATCACAAAACTCTATAGAATTCAAATACATATAAAGCTGTTCAAGAAATTGTTTACGGTCTTTTAATACTAAGTCATATTTGTCCAGAATAGGTCTCAATTGCTTTTCAATATAGATGGAAAAAAATTCTGTTAACCAGCCAGTGCCCAAAACAATAGGTCTAAATTTTGGGGTTTGTGGGTCCTTATATACTTTATGTAATCCATGTAAATATGGAACCAGTGGTTGCTCAATAATAAAATACTGAAACATTTCCATGGAAATGATACCCATCTGCAGTGTTTATATAAGTGCTCTCTGCACTCTTGATTTCATTGCTTTTATTTCAATCATATCAATTTTCTTATAGGTGTTAGAATCACTCAACATATCCCTGATAGTATCAAAATAATAGGCCCTATTCATGATAATTATTGACCCCCCTTTATCGGCTGGGTGAATAACTATAGTATTATCATTATGTAAATTACTGAGAGATAATTTTTCATCAGTAGATAGATTCACAAACTTATTACATTTTCTGTTATCAGAAAAATAGTTATAGACATCTTCTTCACACAATTTGATATAAATATCAAAAGCAGGATTGGTTGCAGGTATAAAAGTGCTAGTCTTTTTAAAAAGACAAGTAGCATTGTTAAATTCTTGATCTTTAAAAATGACTTTCAAAGATAAATTATGTATAAACAATCTAAAGTCTAATAAAGTTTCAGGTAAATCAGCCATTTGGGCAGGAATGAATGACAAACCTCTGTTCAGTACCTTATATTCAAGGTCCGTAAGTATTAGATCTGAAGTGTTCCATACTAAGTTGCATTGTTCATGTTCCACATCCTTTTCAGAGTATAATTGCTGTCTTGGAAATGTTGCTTCCTTTTTACCCCATTTCCCTTTGAAGTACTCTCGACCAACTTCGCCCTGTGCCTCTTGAAAGAGAGAGGTAGACCGGAAAAAGCTTGTTTGTTTACCACAGAGCCCGCTTTACTTCTAACAACAGACTCCAATTCTCAAGCTCTATCTACAGGTTGCTGTACTGGAATGGCAAGGGCCTCATCTGCAAGCAGCGTACTATACACCGAATGTGTTGGAACACTCTGAATAGAAGGCAAATTTCCATCTGATGTTCCATTGGAGGTGTAGCTGTGGTAACAAGATTATCATGCAACTCATTCACCCTGGGTGTGTTACACATCACAGCTAGTTCTCTGGGCCAAGTAAAAACCCAATTGTTGCTGAAATCATGGATGTCACACTGAACTTTTTTCTTTTTAGTTGTAAATAAACTCTGTTCACAAGCCAATACTCGATCAATGAGTTCACTGCAACTTACATCAACAAAAACATCACCAACCTCTTTGTATAACTCAGTCTGTGCTAACTGTATTTTATTAACCAAGGAATGCTCAATGGGTGTAAAAAAGTCTATCAGAAGCTGTGTATATCTGAAACTGGTGTCTAAGTTAATCTGCTGCCATTTTGCCAGAAGCTCAGCATAAGTGTCACCATAGGTGGGCATATTAAATACCCGTAACCCTCTTGGTATTATCTTCAGTGATATACATGCTTCAAAATGAAGCCTCTGACACTGGAGTCTCTTCAGTTGGTAAAGATCATTCTCCATCTTCATTATACTCCGAACCTTCATTTGTTCACCTTGAGTCTCATTTTCAGAAGGAACATCTGTTTGCAAATCAGTATCCAATAAAGGATTATTGTCCAAGCACATAAAATTAATGAGTATCTCACCAGTAGGTCTCATAGGTAATGTATTCACAGTACCAACTAAAACAAAAAAAGCCGTAGAGCAATCAGCAGTGCAGTTTTCTGTTCCTCACTGTTACACACTACGAAAGTGACACCTTCAACGTTTAACGCTTTTATTAAAAAACATGCGTTTTCGTCCTTGACCTCTAGGACTTCATCAGATAAAACTTTTTAAAAAAAGAACTCCACTTTTATATACTTTTAATACATCAATTAACCAATGAAGACACCATTTTATTAATACAAATGAACCAACCACTTCTCATCTCATTAATATTAATTTCCACATTAACAAAAGTTCGTATGTGAAAAAACAAAAACTTTTAAAATCAATTTAAACTTAGAAAGATCCTTACTAATAGTTCCCACATCTCCTAATACATCTTTGGGAAAGTTATTACATTTTACCATAAAAAACACATATTTTCTGTGCAAAATATCGCAAAATTTAAAAACATTGTTTAAAATCCAAGCTTTGAGCCCCCCCTAGTGTTAATCATCCATATAACATCCTATCACTTATGTGTGTTATGCTTATGTCATTCTTACTTGTCAATTCTTTATTTCCTCTTTGTATACCTATTAACTTTGTTAAGGTAAATAAATAAATAAAAAATACCAAATATAAATATAAATAAATAAATGAAATAAATATTATTATTCCTTATTCCTTAAAAATTTCATATTAACCTATTTGATATATAAACCCACCCAGTGAATGTGACTTAAACCTTGTTCGCCTTTACCTTTAATATAGGTCCTATTGATAGATTTTCATTCAAACCTGGTTTTTTACAGGCATTCAAATATACCTGTCACCACAGTTCCCTCGTTTCAAAGAATTGACAAGTAAGAATGACATAAGCACAACACACATAAGTGATAGGATGTTATATGGATGATTAACACTAGGGGGGGCTCAAAGCTTGGATTTTAAACAATGTTTTTAAATTTTGCGATATTTTGCACAGAAAATATGTGGTTTTTATGGTAAAATGTAATAACTTTCCCAAAGATGTATTAGGAGATGTGGGAACTATTAGTAAGGATCTTTCTAAGTTTAAATTGATTTTAAAAGTTTTTGTTTTTTCACATACGAACTTTTGTTAATGTGGAAATTAATATTAATGAGATGAGAAGTGGTTGGTTCATTTGTATTAATAAAATGGTGTCTTCATTGGTTAATTGATGTATTAAAAGTATATAAAAGTGGAGTTCTTTTTTTAAAAAGTTTTATCTGATGAAGTCCTAGAGGTCAAGGACGAAAACGCATGTTTTTTAATAAAAGCGTTAAACGTTGAAGGTGTCACTTTCGTAGTGTGTAACAGTGAGGAACAGAAAACTGCACTGCTGATTGCTCTACGGCTTTTTTTGTTTTAGTTGGTTAAGTTTACTGGAAGCTGCATGTTTTCTTTGGTTGGTGTGATTTTGTGGAGAGCGATTTGTGGAACATTTTTTCTGTTATGGGCTCGGAAGGACAGGAAGAGATGGGGCAAACCCGTAAACTCCTTGGTCAATTAACGGAGTTAATAGACCTGTTAACGCCCCTATGTCAAAGTTTAGTTCATGGAAGAGGTGTAACGCGCTCGGAGGTTTCATTTCATGAGGGAATTGGCGTACAAACCGCAAAGAGGAAAAGGGAGCTTATGGGCGACGAATGGGAAGCCGGCGACCCTGGAGAAGCGGAGGCGACAAGTTTCAACCCCATGAGAACACAGAGAGTACTAGACATTGGAGATGAGGATTGTGAACAAAGGGACTATGAAAATATTGACAAGGGTGCGAGGCCTAAAACAAAGCAAAACACCAAAGGTACTGTTTTTCCGAACCACAAGACCACCAATGAGTGGCTTATGAAAGATTATTTGTTTAACCTTGAAAGTGACGCTGTAAATGTAAATGCAAATGAGATTATTAATGATGGAGCAACATATACTGATAAGCTTGATAAACTGTATGATTTAATGTTGAAATTTAGAACATTACGAATTGAAAACGCCTACTTGAATGAATGTTTAATTAAGGAAATAGTCCCGAAGGGACTCAGGGTTTACAAGTACCATAATAACGTTCAAATAGGGTCTTCTTTTCACAAGAATTTAGTCAAAGCATTTAATAAGTGTGGGCTAGAAATCATACAGCTAATCATTGACGAAAATGAAAATAGATTAATTGGTATTGAACAAGAAATTGAAGAGCTTGATGGCAATATCAAACAAGACCTTATTTTTGGGATTAAAAAGGAGAGAGAGAAATACTTTAAAATGAGAGAGGGAATAGATTTAAAATGTGAAGACATCATTAAACGTAAGATGGGAAAGTTAAACAGAGATTTAAACGAATATGCAAATAATAATAGTTACCCGAAACCAACAATAAATACGAATGGGAATTTTAGGAATACCTACAATAACAAAGATAGAAGGGAAGACAATAGAGTAAGGAAAAATGTTGAATATAATTATGATAATAATTATGACACCGAATTTCCACCTTTAGGTGTGTCTAATCAGGACTATCATGAACCCTATAATAGGGAAAGGAATTTTCAAGTGAGGGGGGGGAGAAGGGGGAGGGGGAGACACTATTAGTGAGTACCCTGGTCCCTACAAATGATAAGAGTGATAAAGAGAATAACAAAAAGGACAATGGAAATATTACAAGCTTTGGGAATGAAGTTAAAAATACTTTTGAAGGTTTCACCATTTATAATTTTAGCAATATTAATTTAAAAGAAGAACATTTTAGATTGTTTAGTAAAGGGTTGAAATACAACCCAGTGAAAAAAGGAAATGTGACTGGTACTATACTGGATATTAAATTGTTCACTAGAAAGGTAAATTTAACTGTTTTAGCCTCCAAAATGGGTATGAAAGGAACTAAAATAGTGACTAATGAATTGAGTAGAAGTTCGACATATAACCCGCCTTTGGCACCCCAAATTAAAAATTTTGAAAATGTGATGGAAGAAAAAATAAGAAAATTAGAAAAGAAGGAGAAAGATAAAAGTAAATATATAACTAATATGAGGAAAGAGGAATGGGAAGTGTTGAATGAAATGATTGAGAACGCAAGGGTAAGAGTGATGAAACCGGATAAAGGGGGTGGTATTGTCATCATGGAGAATACTATGTATGATGCTAAGATGTATTCAATCCTGTTGGACGAAAGAAAATACTCAGTGGCCTCTAAAAATGAGTTAACAATTGCATATAAGAAAATAGATATGATGTTGGAAAATTTATTAATGGATAAAGTAATTGATACAAAAATATATAAATATTTAGAGGTAAAAAAAGACAAGGGTAGCAACAATGTTTGGTATTCCCAAGACTCATAAGAACGAATTTGACCCTCCCTTAAGGCCAATTGTTTCAGCGGAAGGAGCTAAAACCACCCCATTAGCTAAATATGTAGATAACAAAGTGAAACACATTTGGATGAAAAGTGAGGTTATTTTAAGAGATTCATGGGATCTGCTAAGGGAGCTTTCTAACAACATATATAATGAAAATATAATTTTTGTCACAATAGACATTATAGATCTCTTTTCAAGTATACCACATGTGGAGGGTATGGAACTATTTGAGGAAAGTGTGTACAATGATAAAAAGTTGACGCACGAAGAGAAGGTAACAGTGGTGACACTCATGGATACCATCTTAAAATATAATTATTTGATGTTCAATGGGGAGTATTACAAGCAGATTTCAGGAGTCTCTATGGGGGCTGCTTGTGCCCCGACTTTTGCTAATATAGTCCTCGACAAATGGGAAGAGAAATTTATAAATAATTCTATTTACAGCCAATACTGGTGCCTTTACCACAGATTTTTGGATGACATAGCAATATTTTGGACAGGTAGTGTAGAAAAATTTAATGAATTATTTTTCCTATATAAACCAAACCACTAATTATCTAAAATTTACCTATGTCATGAGTAAAGAAGTTATGAATTATCTTGATGTGGAGATTTATAAGAAGAACGGAAAATTTGAGACTAAAGTGTTCAGAAAGAGAACATTTTGTAACTCATACCTACATTACGACAGTTTTCATCCAAAACACTGTAAGAGAAATATTATTAAGGGCCAATTTGTGAGAGGCTCTAGGATGACAAGTGATGAAGATGATTTTCATCAAGAATGTAATAAGCTGGAAGTAATGTTTAAGGAGAGGGGTTACCCATTAGAATTTATAAGTACAATAAAGGATGAGGTGGAAAAAGGTAGGAAAACCAAATTTCATCCAATAAAAGGAATAAAAGAAGGAATCATTGAGGGGGTAAGTGACAACATAGAGAATGGAAATGGGGACATAAAAAGGTTAATTATGGAGTTTAACATTTTAAATAAGGAGGTTAAACAGATATTTAAAAAGGAATGGGATAGATTTGTTGCCATCACAGATCTAGAAGAGATTAAGAATATGACATTACAAGTAACTTACAAAAACCCCCCTAACATAAAGAAAAAACTAGAAGTAAATAGAAAGTACAAAAAGATGGGGGAGAAAAATAAAGTGGGGACTTTTAAGTGCGGGAGATGTACACAATGTCAATATATAATGAATAAGGATGAAGTGTTCATAGAAAGTAGAAAGAGACTAATTATAAGCAAAGAAAGAATTAACTGTAACACTCAAGGTGTAGTTTATTTGGCAGTTTGTCAAAACTGCCAATCTTTTTATATTGGGAAAACGGAACGGGTGTTCAAAAGGCGTATATATGAACACATATATGACATTGGGAAAAGAAAGGAAACAAACGCACTATATAGGCACTTTAAACATTGTGTAGGAGCCAAATTTTTATTTTTTGGTTTGGAACAAGTACAACAGGATGTTAGGGGAGGTTTATGGGAGGAGTTTTTGGAAACGAGGGAATTGTGGTGGCAGGTATATTTGAATGCCTGTAAAAAACCAGGTTTGAATGAAAATCTATCAATAGGACCTATACTAAAGGTAAAGGCGAACAAGGTTTAAGTCACATTCACTGGGTGGGTTTATATATCAAATAGGTTAATATGAAATTTTTAAGGAATAAGGAATAATAATATTTATTTCATTTATTTATTTATTTATTTATATTTATATTTGGTATTTTTTATTTATTTATTTACCTTAACAAAGTTAATAGGTATACAAAGAGGAAATAAAGAATTGACAAGTAAGAATGACATAAGCACAACACACATAAGTGATAGGATGTTATATGGATGATTAACACTAGGGGGGGCTCAAAGCTTGGATTTTAAACAATGTTTTTAAATTTTGCGATATTTTGCACAGAAAATATGTGGTTTTTATGGTAAAATGTAATAACTTTCCCAAAGATGTATTAGGAGATGTGGGAACTATTAGTAAGGATATTTCTAAGTTTAAATTGATTTTAAAAGTTTTTGTTTTTTCACATACGAACTTTTGTTAATGTGGAAATTAATATTAATGAGATGAGAAGTGGTTGGTTCATTTGTATTAATAAAATGGTGTCTTCATTGGTTAATTGATGTATTAAAAGTATATAAAAGTGGAGTTCTTTTTTTAAAAAGTTTTATCTGATGAAGTCCTAGAGGTCAAGGACGAAAACGCATGTTTTTTAATAAAAGCGTTAAACGTTGAAGGTGTCACTTTCGTAGTGTGTAACAATGAGGAACAGAAAACTGCACTGCTGATTGCTCTACGGCTTTTTTTGTTTTAGTTGGTTAAGTTTACTGGAAGCTGCACGTTTTCTTTGGTTAATGTATTCACAGTAACATTTCCTTCAGCCATGCCTTTGTGAGGTACAAAACGGCAAAAAGTCAAGAAAATATAAATACTTCACAATGGTTAGCTGCACATAACCAAACAGTGAACTGGTAAAAAAACAAGAAAAGTGCAGTTCTACAGCTGATAAAAGACGAAATTCCAGATCCAGTGTAGTCAAAAAGTTTAATGAAAAATATGAGCACTTTCACAATTCAAACAATTGCTTCTTCAGATCACAAAAAGGCCAAAAAAACACAGGTTTACATCAATTAACAATAATTAGGAATAATAATGTGCTCAGGAAGAGAGCTATTTAAAAAGACAACCTCAGTAAAAAAAATCCTTCATAAAAAATATATGTATAAACAAGATACATAAAAACTGTTAAAAATTCTACAACACTCTAAATGACCTGAAAATCTATATATATAAATATATATATATATATATATATATATATATATATATATAATATATATATATATATATATATATATATATATTTTTTTTTTTTTTTGACCTGAAAATCTATATATATAAATATATATATATATAAAAAAAATATATATATATATATATATATATATATATATATATATATATATATATATATATATATTTTTTTTTTTTTTTTTAATATATTATGTTAACTAATATAGCCTAGCCTATAAGATTACCCTGGCATTGTGCCACCTGACATTAGTCCCCAGTGTGCGTATCGAGTACTGCCACTGGAGTGATCTCCAGGGTGAGATTTCTATTCCTCATCCACTCATACAGATTTCTCTTGTAGAGGGCAAGTGAGGTGTTCTGCTTGACATGTAAGCGAAGTGTATTTCATAGCGAGGCTAGTCCCTGGATTATAAACGTGTCCCTCCAGCATGCTCTCTTTATTGTGGAAATGGGGTTGAGGTCTCTGAGGCAAGTAGTGTAGACAGACTGGCTTTCTTTAGATGTAGCATGCCTAACAGAGCTGGGTCAGACATGGCTTTGTAAGTCAAGCAGAGATTGCCTCTAAGTAGTCAATATGAGATAGAGAATAGTTGGAGTTATTGGAGTCTGTCCATATAGAACAAGTGTTTAAGGTCTAGGATCCTCTTTGTGAAGTACTTTTGCAGCCTCTCCAGTTGTTGCAGGTGTCTAGTGAGGTACAAGCCAAATGGCCCATTGTACTGGTTGATTGGCCTAATGAGGGAAAGTTAGAGGGAGACAATGACCTCTTTCTTCCTGGATGCAACACCCTTAGTAATGAGATGTGTCATGTAGAAGGACTTTCTGACAACAGTGGCACTGTGGTGGTCAACAAACAGGTCATTGTTAGCCTGTGTTCCCAGTTCTCTTATAATGACTTCTGTTCTATTATAATGACTTCTGTGTTCAGTGGACTACCATCGATGTGGTGATTCATGGGAACCGAGTTATTCCCAAAGGGGATGGTGACACATTTTCTGGCATTGAGCTTAAGTCCAGGGTTCTGACAACAGTCATAGGTCTCAATGAGGACTTTCTGCAGGATGTCAATATCACGTGAGGAGGTAATAATAGCACCCACCTTGCAGTCATCTGCAAACATTGTCAGCCAGAATCCCTTTGTGTTGGGCTGGACTTCAGAGGCGTAGATACCAAACACAAGGGGACCCAGGACCAGACCCTGTGGTACTCCACTAGTGACTGGTCAGCAGTCTGACATGGACTCCGTTACTTTCACACTGTGGGTTCTATCTGTGAGCCAGTTTGCAACCCACCTAGTGATATAGGGGTTGATGCCTAGCTGTGTTTGTCTATGATTCTTGAGTAAGGAATGGTATCAAAGGATTAGAAGCCCCACCTATCTTATTTATTCCGTACTGTTACATAGTTATTTCACATGGCACAAAGCTTATAGGGCTGCAGAGTGTCTACAGTTACCTCTACAGTGGATGACAAAAGTGGGCCTTGTAAAGTGGACATTGGGACATGTACTGGGTGGATCACAACATAAAATTTCAAAACTAACCCCCAGTGGATATGGTTCCCAGACACACACACAGACACACACACACACACACACACACACACACACACACACACACACACACTTGCCAGGACTGAGATTAGGACCTCTACTATCTACTTATTGCTACTACAGTGTTATGCATTTATCGCATGTACCACAGAGCGTATAGGGTGAAGGGTGTCCCAAGGTACTTCTAGGGTGAGGGACATCACCAGCCCTTGTAAAGTATGGCAATGGGAGATGTACAGGGTGGGAAAGGCCACAAAATACTTTACTCTCCAGATATACACACTTACAAACATAAATAGACACACGGTTGCCATTTAACATACAGATATACACACTTACAATCACAAATACACTCACACACGCATTTTCCAGGACTGAGATTAGAACCACTACCTAACTAGTTATTTGCATTATAGTGTTACACAGTTACCACACATGCCACAGAGTTTATAGAGCTGAGGGCTGCCCAAATGTACTTCTAAGATGACTGAAATCAACAGGACTGCTAAAGTAGGCAATGGGAAGTGTACTGGGTGTGAATGGGCTCACAATCTTTAACCTACAAGCACACACAGTTTTACATTTGCCAGGAGTGATATTATAACCCCTACCTAACTTGTTATTTGTACTATATATAGTGTTATACAGTTATAGCATGTACCAGAGAGCCTATAGGACTGACGCTTGTCCAAAGGCACTTCTACAGTGAATGACATCAGCATATCTTGTGAAGAAGGGCAATGAGAAGTGTACTGGGTGGGAAAGGACTAAAACACTTATTCTTTCATGCATACAACCACATTTCCATAAGCCGGAACTGTGAGTAGAACCCCTACCTATCTAGTTATTTGTATTATAGTGTTACACAGTTATCACATGCGCTATATAACTTACAGGACTGAATCCAGTCCAAAGGTACTTCTAATGTGAATGACATCAGCAGATCTTGTAAAGTAGGGCAATCGAAAGTGTACTGTGTGGATACGGCATCATAATACTTAGACCTACAGACACACACACACACACACACACACACACACACACACACACACACACACACACACACACACACACACACACACACACACACACACACAAAGGTAGGTGATGTGATATTACAACCCCCACCTCAGTACCATCAGACAATGAATCCCATCTTCATAATGGTACATGCCAGTGGTTACAACTGGTATGCAACTGTCTGCAGCAGGACATCACTCTCTGCCATTCAGGGTATCCCTGTGTATGACTCACTCTCTGTGTGAGTCTCCCTGTGTGTGTCATTCTGTCATTGCCTGTCTCTCTTCCCCTTGTCTATGTGTGTGCATGCTTGCCATATTGTAATATGTTGCCCATGTATACATGTGTGTGTGTGTGTGTATCACATGCAACAGATGCAGATACACCACATATGGGCCACCTATAGCTGGGTGTGGGTAATCCTGTCTGATGGGTGTGTATGGAGACAGGTGAAGATAGCTGTGTGTTTGCAAAGACATCTGCACAGTACAGATATATATAGTCCGTTGTGGTTTCAGACATGGGCTTTATGGGCTTTATTTCTCTAAGTGTAGGACCATGCCCAGTATGACCTTCTATAGTAAGTGTGGGAATCCATTCCAGGTATAGTTGTAACTCCAGTCCAGGGTGTTGTGTGCTACAGCCATACCTTACAACCTGTTTGTGCAAGATATCTGGCGATAGGTTGACAATATGGGGAAACAATGGCCCAAACATACAGGGATACTGTAACTATTGCCCTTATTAATGTATGAGTTGCTTGAGTTACAGGGTTTGTTTTAGCAGACATTTTCTGACTTCTGTATTATTTGGCACTGTAATTTATTGTGTCACTACCTACTGACAGATACCATCAGATCATCACAGTTATTTACCAGAGACATACAAGATGGATGATGCACAGACCAATATTATGAGGCAAATGCTAGACATTCTTGCACAATCTGGCCAGTTGGGAGGTGTGGCTACAGCTAATTGACTGACAAAGCTGTTTAAAAGGTCCAGCACTTTGCTGATATACTGGCTGGGGATCTCCTGGTTGTGCAGTATTCTTCTTACCTGAAAGGTCATATCCTGGTGTGGCCATACCTCTCAACTGTACAGATTCTCACAGTTTATCCAGATTCATGCCTCATATATCTGGTCAATTTCCCTTAACATTGTGGTTTTCTAGCAAGTTTGTTGCAAATCACTCAGGGTTGCAGTCAGGGAATAATGACTGAACATTAGAATTTCAGACTTCACACCCTTCATGACATCCATGCTACTACATACCCAATCTGTTATTCTATCACCTTTCTAACATTATGAGAGCATTATTTCAAAAGTGTCCCTATAGTTGGGTCTTTATCCTACCATTATGCATGGCTTTGTCCAGATCACTTGCTCTATGAGTTTGAGAGGTATGCTACTAGCATTTAGCGGCATGTCCATTCATTTGCATTTTGTTGACTGTGTTATGTTGGTAGTATGGACCTCATGACATTCCCTACAACTGCACTATGGGAGAGGCATGAGCCTTTGCAAGAGGCCTGTAGGCCATGTGAAACTAATGCTGACCATCTGTAGCAAGGCAGTGCATTCTGTCACTCATATGTTCCCAGGCTGCCAGGCAGTGGATCCCCCTGGTGCGAGTCAGGTGTTACTGACAATCACTCTCTGTTCATATTGATCCATCACTCTGGGTGACAGCAGGATGCTGCCTACTGCTAGGGACATACCTGCATGGGACACATATTCTGCACTCTGCATCATGTCTGTCTTTCTATAGTCCTTGAAGTACATCTGACATCATTCACACCACCATTGACCAGGCTAGTGTGATATCTGTACCTGTTGTGGGGTTACTTGAGTCCATGTGCGATATGGCATATTATGGCACCTGCCAAACAAGTAATTGTGACTTTCTCCTCATCCTGCCTGGTGTGTGGCACATCTGTGTGTCTCACAGTGGAGTCTTCTGTGAGTAATATGTTGTGTGTATGGTAAGGCCTTAGAGTTTGCAGGACCCTGGTGTGTGGAGTATGCATGGTCTGTGGTGTGTAGGTTTGGGAAGTTCTCATGTGTTTTTGCCTCTGAGGTGTCCTTTACTTGGGGTTTGATTTGTTGTGGACCTCCACTTATCTGGGTGTGTGTTGTGTATTTGCAAGTGATGTTTACTGACTCCATACACTGCAGGGCACCTATGTTACTGCAAAATGTGCTCTGGTGTGCAGATTCTCCATTTGTCCGGCCAGTGGTTCCTCTCCCCCTTCTGTGTGTCTCTTTATCCTTCTGTAGTATGGTCACAGGCTTTGCCCACAGTGGCTGCTATGTATTTGTAATTCTGGTGTGAGCATGGTAAATGCCATAACATCACATACAAGGTTATGGACTACACACCTCTGAGCATACCTATTTGGCAGGTTGTCCATCAATGCACCACTACATCTGCTGGGGTCCTCAGACAGTTTGTGTTGCTATGTTATTATGAATTACATGTTGGCTTAGCTGTCAAACTGTCACTGACTCTGACATCTGGACAGGCCCACATATGACAGTCAGTCGAATGCCCACACATGGGGACAGGGT
This sequence comes from Protopterus annectens, assembly GCF_019279795.1. Taxonomy (NCBI): domain Eukaryota; kingdom Metazoa; phylum Chordata; order Ceratodontiformes; family Protopteridae; genus Protopterus; species Protopterus annectens. The sequence continues at coordinate 1,200,328,380 of NC_056731.1, read as the reverse complement.
GTTGATACTGTTCTGCCATACATAGACAGTTGGGGGACCAGTTTGTTACTTGCTTGCTTTCTGTTATTGGTGTGACATCTGCTTCTCCACTGTCTGCCATTGATGTTTTGACAGGACCTTTTCTTGTTTTGCAAATACTTTGCAGGCGAATGCAATGTTAGGACAAGCAGAACAGATATACAGGGCATACTTGTGCTCCTTCTGTAACAACCTGCCATTCCAGAGGTGTGGCTATTGGCCAGTGACATGTTGTCTGTGCTGACAGTAAGTTGGCAGCCTTTTATGACCTGCCAGTACACTGACCTTCAGGTACCTGCTGTGACCATACCTCTCTACATATGAGAGCCAGTCACCTGGACAAAGCCATACATAATTGAGTGACAAAGGCCTAAATATAGGGAACATTTTAACTATTGGCCTTAAAACCTAGAAGAATGATACCATAACAGATTTTGCATTAGCATGTGTTTTCTATGGGGTATGAAGTCCGAGACACTACAATCCATCATTATTTTCTGACTTTAGTGGTTTGCCAATTATTTGCCACACAACCACTATTCCATGATAAAGACACCACAAATATGATGCAAACATCTGTACATTCTGCAAAAGGCCTGTACAGTTGGGAGGTATGGTAGGCACTGTGTAGGTTACTCCGACCTGTGCATTGTTCATATGTGTGGCCCCCTGTCCATGACCTGTCCAGCTTACTGGCAGTAATAGATATTGACATCTGAACAGTGTGTACAATTCCCACCATAGGTGTAGCTGACATGCAAAATATTTGGCACTGCTATTCTTGGAATATGGCCCTATCTACCACAGTACTGTACCTAGGCTACTGAGACACAACAGCCAAGAGTAAGTGCTGGCCACATCCTGACAGTATTTCCCACCCATATACATAGACCAGTGACCCCTGCATATTGTGGACATACAACAAGTTATCATTGATTGGGACAAACCTGGCAATGTATGGTTTGCTGCTATTATCCTATAAACTTACATGTTACTGCATTTCTATGGGAATATGGGTGTGGGGGGGCACACCTGTCAATGGTACACATTTGCACATACTGTGCTGATATTGGCTTTATATTTTGATTCCATTTAGCATAGTATTGTGCCCTGTCTTGGAGAACAGAGGCATATCCTTAGAGACCACAGGTTAGATTGTAATGACATACAATTGAGTTTCAGACTTCTTTCCCTTCAGAGCCTTACTGCAACTTCAAGGCCTGCTGTGATATCACTGTGTAAGTCTGTAGGGGTTTATTCCATTAGTGTCGCCATTTGTGGGCCTTTGCCAGACATTTATTTATAGTTTTTTTACAGCTGACTTGCTGAGTGAGTCTGAGGGGGTGAGTGTGGGATCCCCACATTGACATCCATGCATGCGACCTATGATCCCCCTTAGCTGGCCCCCCGCATATACTGCAGTGGGATTTCTCACCATGGATAATACTGCATAGTGTGGGAAAGCCAGTATTGGGCAGACATTTCCTGGTGTCCCACATAGCTGTCAGATGTCTGCTGTTACCCCAGTAAGCCACCCCATTCCCTTGCATGCATACAGTGATACCATAGATATGCTCCCAGAACATACTACTCCATTCATTTATTGTTTGGAAGACTGACTTTCCTTGTGCCTGCAACAGTTGTGGGGACAGTGGGTGAGGGCTGACTCTGTCAGATGCATGCAGTACGATGCCTATACATGGTAATCTACAAGTAGTGTGATGTGTGTGGCATCCATTTTACTGTGTGTGCAACTCAGAGAGAGGTGTCAGTTCCTGGGTCCCTACAGTGTCAGTGTGTGTGCTATGTGTTGCCTCTTTGCCAAAGCCTGGGCATACTGGACATGCCTCTGTCTACCTACTGGAGCAGGCTCAGGGGCTTCCTCCTCCGGGTCCCTCTGTGCCAGTGGGGACCTTGGCAATGGTGGGGGGCTGTGTGGCCCTTCCCCGTGCTATTCCTGCTGCAGCTGTTTCTGCAGGATCATATTGTGTAGCATGGCACATACTATGAACATGTGTGCACATGTGGCTGGAGGGTACTGCAGGGCTCCACCAGATATGTCAAGGCAGCAAACTGTTACTTGAGCATCCCAGACACATGCTCTATAATGATCCTGGTGTGTATGTGTGTCTGTGTGTGTGTGTGTGTGTGTGTGTGTGTGTGTGTGTGTGTGTGTGTGTGTGTGTGTGTGTGTGTGTGTGTGTGTGTGTGTGTCTGTGTCTGTGTCTGTGTGTGCGTGTGCGTGTGCGTGTGCGTGTGTGTGTGTGTGTGTGTGTGTGTGTGTGTGTGTGTGTGTGTATTTTTGATGGGTGTCATCATCCATGGCTCCAGTGCATAGCCAACATCCCCCACCAGATGGCCATACAGGATGCTCCCCCTGGCAAATCCCTGGTAAAGCTGTGAGGAATACCAGATGTGGAAGTTGTGATAGCTTCCAGGGCTGCCAACACACACATTCATGATAATGCCCTGGGCATTGCACATGACCTGGCAGTTGATGGAATGAAAGCCCTTGTGGTTTACATAGACCCTACCCTGGTCACCAGGTGGTGTTTTGATGTGGATGTGCATGCAGTCTATGGCTCCCAGTACCTCTGGGTAGACTATTATACAGTGGAAGAGATGCATATTGCTGGTCCTCTCCTCACGGGTGCTGGAGAAGTAAATGTGGTCACCGACATGTGATAACATGGCATCTAGGAACTGGTGGAGTATCCTGGATGCAGATGCCTGTGAGACCCCCATGGTATCCCCAGTAGGTCTTTGGAAAGTACCTGTAGCTAGTAGTCTTAAGGCTACACATACCTTGGTATCCACTGGTATGGGTTCCCCTCTGTTGGCTCTGGGTCTGAGGTGAGGCCAGCACAGCTCAATGAATTGCTGGAGTATGTCCCTGTCCACCCTGTAGCACTCTACTATCGCCAGATCATGTAGCCCCTGGTAGGTTACCCTGGGTCTGAACACTCTTCTCTTCCTCCTCAGTCTGCAGTGGATGTCAGCATTACCCTCATCACTGACCTCAGCCTCTAGCACATACTGATGTATCAAAGCAACAGCAGCCCCTAACATTTTGTTAGCTTTGTCAGTTAAAATTCCCCCGAGTGTGTACACCTATGCTGCAGAGTTTGTGGGAAAAACAGACTGAAAGGTGTTTGCATAGCTTATAATGTTGTGCTGCAGATGCTGCCTGTGTGATTGCCTGACTATGATACATTCCACCTGCCAGCTATATTATTTGTACTTGAGTGCCTGTATTCTATTTCCCTTTTTTTTCCCCTTCCATTTCCACCCCTTTTAAGCCTTAAGGCATGCCGCGCAAACCCGGTGCCCAAATGTAAATAGTTCTGCTATTTCCTGTTTTTTTAAGACCCTGTGCACACTGCTCAAACTTGTTTAGCTAAGGTAAACACTTTTAAGATAGAATGGCTTTCCCCTGGATGTGAACACGCTCTTCATTTCATGGAATTGTTTCAGACACACCCCCTAGCTTAGCTGTGCTTAGCTAAGCTCAAATGGGAGCCATGGTGCTCCAGTGTGCTTACACTAAGCATGACACACCCCCTTTTAATGTCAGCTGCTTCTCCTGCTTACAACACTGCCTTATAGCTCCTACACAAGTGCAGCCAGGGAATGGTCTCCCATTTTGTGATTCAGTAAAATTTGCTCATTTGCACACCCCACTGCCTTAGTCCCTGGTTACCCCACTATACCACAGCCTTCCTCCTTAGCAGCCAGTGTTACCTGTTCTTGTTTTGATTCTGCATGCCATACACTATAATGACAAAATGCAGATTTCACTTAAAATTGAATTTTCACATTTTTTTATTTATTTTTGGCACAATCCCATTTGCGCACTGCTGCCCTATGCTTAAGTGGCCGAAATCAGCCAAAAAAAAAAAACTTTGAATTTTATAATTTTGAAAACACTTTTCAATGCCAATGGCCATATTTGTGGCCATTGGCATGCCTAAGGATTCTAATACATGCTTTACTTTGAGCCGTCATGCTTCTGTTTTGATTTTTGCACAAATGTACTCGGTTACTAGCCGAAAACATTTGTGCACCTCACACTTTTCCCGCACGGATGCCTGTCTCTTTACTGAATAGCTAATTCACCTCCTTTGCATGGTTTTCACCAACAAATGAGGTAATTAGCATTATTCAGTTTTTTCCATGTGGGAATAGTGCTGGCAGGCTCATGCTCATCCCCAGGCTTGTTTACTGGATCGCTCGGCGGCCATATTCCATGCAGGAGCGGCTGCACTATTCTTACACTCCATGTAAGCTTTATTGAATCCCAGGAACAGTGGTTGACATGACCATTTTCTATAAAGTACACCATAGTGCTAGTATGTGTAATATAACATTGGAACATCACAGCCACAATACTAGCTATGAAACAGATCAGTAAGATTACCACAAGTTAGGAACAAGGGTACTCATAAGAAACCATGGTTCATCATGAGGGTGGTAAATTACTAGATAAGCCACTTTCTGAAATAAGATGCAATTCCAAACTAGTCTTCCTGAAAGCAGAACTGGATATAGTCATGGGTTCAGATAATTTTTAAAACAGGCCGGGTTATGACAGATTTGTGGATAACAATCCAGTGCCTGAAACTGAAATAAAATCAAATTCAATTCACAGACAGCACTGCTATCATTTACATTCAGTGACCATTTATGCGCACAGCTGAATCATCAGCTTTCATTGATTTATTCACCATTTGGATCTGTTAACCACACACACACCCACACACACACACACACACACACACACACACACACACACACACACACACACACACACACACACACACACACACACAAACACACACACACACACAGAAATTACTAATCCTAACCTGAGTTGCAGTACAAAGAATGGCCCCCACTGAAATGTGGGCACATAAAATGCTGAGTGCCAACACTCAAAAAAAAAAAAAAAAAAAAAAAAAAAAAAAGATTAAAAATGGAAAAGAATAGTGAATCTCGATAATCTCTCTTCTTTAAACTTATTTTTTCAGGAAGCAACTGCACATGCACTCCCCCTCCAATCCAAATCTTATATAAACTAACTCAGAGATCATCATACCCTAGAGAAAAGAAAATATTTTGAGAAATGGTCATCTTAGATTTTCATGTGTAAGTCCATTTCTTTGGTCATTCACTGCCCACTTTATGGGACTCACTATAATGGGTCAAGACATTTCAAATGGTTACCCCTCAGGACTAGTGACTTCTTATCTGCTATTCAGCATTAACCTATACAGTGCCTTTTGTCAACCAGTCAATCTACAACCAACATGTTAAAGAAACATCTTCACAGTTGCTTGTGTTTGTTCATCCTTTATACTGAACATTACCACAAGCTTTTTGTCTTAAATCAATGCAGCTAACAGCTTGTGGAATCACAAAGCAGGAATGTACATGTGCTTTGTTAGATGACAACTGTTATCAACAAGCCTAGGTATTTAAATGTCTCAATTATCTTTTTCCAGGCACATAAAACATATAGCTATTGAGGCAATGATGTACAGTTCAATGTTTAACTTACGTAATCATTATGTTTATTTCAGAAACAGTTGTTATAATTTATTTCTGGTCATTATCACTGTCTTTTTGTAACTGAACTAGGGAAAGAAATGCAGCTGTCTAATTCTTGCTTAAGCCATTCAGAACAGTCTCAGCAAGGCAAAGAATTTTCCCAAAGGATTAATGTTTGTATTTCAATGCTATTCCATCTCATTTTATGGATTTTTACTCACAATTCTCAAAATATAATTAGAAAGAAACAAAGTAGAATTTTCTTTTCTGTTAAGACTTGGAATATTACCAGATGTGTTTATTAAACACTTGTTTCATGAAATAAGTACAACTTATCCTTTTTTATTTTCATTACTTTCTCTATAGGCAGACTAAACAAGTAGTTCTTCATTTTATTTATTTATTTATTTATTTATTTATTTTATTTTACATTTGTTAACCGGGAAATTCCGACTGGACCAGGTCCATTTTCAGAGGGGGCCTGGGGAGAAAAGCTCCAGCATCAAGCTATACAAATACAGTACATCCAACATAATACACAAAACATGTTATATCATGTATGCTGATCATACTAATATAACAATAAATTAATAAAACACTCCAGGTAAAAAGATATAGAACATAGGTAAAAGACAATGTCAGTTACAGTACATCCAGCATAATACACAAAACATGTTATATCATGTATGCTGAGCATAGTAATATAACAAGAAATTAATAAAACACTCCAGTTAAAAGAAGATATAGAACATAGGTAAAAAGACAATGTCACTTATACATTGGTAAGAGAAGAAAACATATCAAGCAAGATTCTACAGTTAAAAGTACCCTTCCAGATGACCAAGCCTACAGGGGATCAGAGATCCAGCATGTGATCAGAGAGGAGTTTGGGGAGTTAATAGTAGTATGGGTAGGGTTATGTGATACAAGGGCATAACCATGTACTGAGAAGGTGCAATTTGAGGGAGCTTTTGAATATGGATGTGGAGGGGGCAGTGGACACGGATAGGGGAAGAGAGTTCCAATTTCTGGCAACGGTGTGGGAGTAGAGTGCTTTCCCTGCATTATTGTTAGCCTTGGTGATGCAGACGAGAGATTTTTCACTGAATCTTAGGTACTGGTTTGCAGTATAGACAGTAAGAAGGTTGGATAATGAGGGTTTTTTTTTCAGGATATTTGAGAATATTGTAGGCTGTGCCCAGCTGGTGATAATTAAGTAGCTGTGGTAGCTCAAGCCATTTTAGTTCTTTTAGTGCAGCACAGTGATAGGTTCTATAGGTTGAGTTAGTAGCAAAGTTGGCTATTTTATTGTAGCATGATTCTAGTTTGTCTAGGTCACATTGTCTGATTTGGGTAAAGTATTATTGGGTAAAGTATTATTATTGGCTAAAGTATTATTATTGGGTAAAGTATTATTTTCATAATACTTATTTGTATGTGATTTGCTAACCGGGGAAATTTGATGGACAAAGATATAAAAAAACATTTGCTACCTGAGTTTCTGCACAAACATATGAATATATACAAAGGGTTGTGCAAAATCATTTAGAAAGATATACATATACTTAGGTTTACATGAAAGCACACATATAACAATGAAAGGGATGAGGAGAAATAGGTTGCTTTGAAAGGACTACACTCCTATGAATGCAAGTTAACATGGACATGGCACTCAAAATAATTAATTAGTAATATAATATGTTTGTTCGCATTATAAAGTTTGACAGAACAGTATTGTGTATGAATATTTATTTATTCAGATTTGTTTACAAAATAGAATGCTAATCCATGCCTTGCCTTGGGAAAATATAAAGAAAATTCATCATGCAGCAATTAAACATTAAAATGAAACAATGACTCACAATATTTACAAATCTAAAGAATGTTTAACAGGTGTCAGTTTCAATACTGACATAGTTAAGCATGTGTAATAAAGAATATGTTTATTTGTAACTCGGAAGCCTTTGTGACATTCAACAGATATGAAGATGAAACAGAATAGGGGGTATGTGGGGGCAAAGAGAAAAGTGTCAATGGTTAATGTGAAGATTGTATATGTATATGTTGAGGAAGGGAAGTTAATGGAATAAGGATGCATATCATCTCTGTTTGGATAAAATTGTCTTCATATTGTTGGTTCATAGATTCACATGTTCATGGGTGTTTACTGGGCTAACAACCACAAGGGCCTTTTAAGCCTAGCGTTGTATCCCAAATCTCTGACAAGTTCTGATATCCTTGATTAGTGTAAGAAAGTACTTGGGAGATGAAACATTTACAAGCCTGTGTCGATTAGAAACATAGGTGCCAAACCAGGTATGAATTTCCTGCTCCCCATCCAATTGACCAAGTTGCACTTGAATTGGGTTAGGGAGGAATTCCAGTTCACATGGATGGGTAGCCTGTTCCGGAGATGGGCTAGTTTCTTGAATACATATCTGTCTCTCCAGCAGGTCCTATTTATTTCAATGAAAAGCTTAAGTCTTTAGAATGGGTAATTCCGGTGATGTTTGTTTTGTGGATATTTAGGAAATCCATCAGAGTGGGGTCTGACAATATCCTCTATGCCAGGCATAGATCTCTCCTTAACAGCCTGTGGGAGACAGAATACAGGGTAGGTCCTTGAGGTGGTATGCAAAGGACATTTTACTTATGCCCTATATTCTTTTAGTTAGGAACCTCTGTGGATGTTTCAATTGTCGGATATGCCTCATTAAGTACATACCAAAGGGGGCATTGTACTCAATTATAGGTCTGATGAATAACAACTACAGTGGAACAATGACTTCCTTGGACTTAGATGCCATGCCTTTGTTTATACGGTGCACAACATAGAATGATTTCCTCACTACTGTAGACATGTGTTGGTCAAAGGCTAGATTACAGTCTATGTGTATCCCTAAGTCCCAGACTACTGGGTCATCTCTAAGGGGTGTGTTGTCAATATGATAGTTACCAGGGGTGGATGACTTCCTGAAGGATACTATTATGCATTTCTTGGCATTTAGTTTTGGTCCATGGCTCTGACACCAGTTTTTTGTCTATGTCACTTCTTCCTGGAGACCATTTGTGTCAGTGTGGGATTCAATGACAGATTCTAATTTGCAATCATCTGCAAATTTAGTCAGCCAGAGACCATTGACATTGGCCTTGACTTAAGAGAAATAAATGACAAAAAAGAGCATCCAAGGACCAATCCCTGAGGGACTTCACTTGTGACTGGCCTCTTTGTAGAGGTGAATCCCCGAATTCTAACTTCCTGGGTCCTGCCTGTGAGCCATTTGGCTATCCACCAGGTGACATATGGCTTCGTACCTAACCTCTTGAGTTTGTCAAATATGCCTGAGTGGGGTATTGTGTCAAATGCCTTGGCCAGGTCAAGGTAGTTAATGAGAACCATTTGGCCCTCACCCATTACTTTGATGACCTTCTCAAAGAAGTCCACTAGGTTGAGTAGGCATGACCTGCCTTGATGAAACCAAACTGGGTTGGGTCCAGTGACTGGAGGTTTTCTATATCACTATTGATCATTTCCATGATAATAAATAATCCAATAATAAATGGGTCTGTAGTTTCCAGGGTCTGTAGATGACACACCTTTGTGCTGAGGGAAGACTCTTGCTGTTCTCAATTCATGAAGCACAAAACCTATTTCAAGGCTACAGTTAAATAGCAATTCCAGAGGACCTGATAGGTCATCTTTCATGCTATTTAGAAGACACCCAGGGATATTGTTTGGGTCCATTGATGCAGTGTTCTTGGGCTTACAGAGAGCATTAGGAACCTGTTCCCTAGTGATAGCAGGGGGACTTATATTTGATGGTATTACCTGAGGGAAAGTTGAGGGGGAGAGATTAGTAAAGTTGGAGCTGAATTTGATGTCCAGTAGGTTTGCTATATCCTCTGGCTCAGTATAGGTGGCAACATTTACAGTGAGCTCTGCAGCACACAACTGTGTATTGCCTTTGAGGTTGTGGAAATAGCTAAAGAATGCCTTGTGGTTGTCCTTGGCCTGGGAGGCCAAATTTACCTCACACTTGGCTTTAGTAGACTTTATTTGTCTTCTGGATGTTTGTTTAGTTTGATAAGACAGATTTTATCCTGCTGGGTGCTGCATCTCCTAATTTTTGCCATAATATTCTTCCTTCCATTATACGGCCTGTTGATTTTGTGATTCTACCAGTGTGGCTTGTTTTTTAAGTTAGTTCTGTACTTCTTCTGGTGGGTACAGCTGCCTCTGTGTAGCTATTAGCATGCTTATACAGGGTCTCTGTGAACAGTTCTGCATAAACAGCAATGTTCTCATGTCTTATGGGGGCTTGAAATATTGTCAGGTTATCACTTAATAGCAGGAAGTTAGCCTTAGTGTAATTCCTTAATATTCCATGTTTAGCTGGGGGACCAGGTTTTATTGTTACTTCAAAGGAGACCATTTTGTGGTCTGCCCTTAGAAGGGAAGACATTACAGTAGTGGGTGTGCAGCACTATCTCATATTAGTGAGGACCAGATCCAGTAAGGTTTCACACCTGGTCGGTGCATTACCAAACTAGGCCAAGGAAGTTGTGTTTACAAATCCAGAAATTTCTGTGCCTGTACGTTTGGTGTCATATAGGATTCCCAGTTAATAGTGAGGTAATTAAAGTCGGCCATGGATATGGTATTGGTTGGATGGTGAGTGATTATGACTATGGTGACTTGAACATGCAGCAGCTCAAGTGCATTGTCCTGTTTAACTAGCGTTGAGGTCTATTTATTTTTTATGTAAATCAAGACACCTCCACCTTTAGTATCTGTCTGTGTAGTAGCTTGTCTTAATGTGTGGAAGGCATTATAACCATGCACTGTTGGTGTGTTCTCCACAGCTTTATACCATGCCTCAGTGATCACACAGATATCAGCATTCACTAGGGTGAAGAGAGTTTCTAGGAAGTGGAGTTTTTTGTTTAAACACCTAGCATTGATCAATAACACCTTTAGATTTTCATGCTCTTGGTTTGCTATGTCAGAAGTACTTTCAGTTTGGCATTGTCTAAAAATGTCACTATGGTGGGAGACAAAGTTTTAGCTAATATTTGAAAGCCTAGAGGGGAGAGATGCAGACCATCCCTGGAAAAGCAGAGTGGTCTGTTGACCACCTCATTCCATGCTGACAAATATTGCACTCCCTTAGAATGACAACAGAAACTAAGCCAATTATTAAAGTCAGTCAAATTTTGTTCATATTGGGGCATAAGTCTTGCAGAAGGTAAAATGCTGCTCAGTGCTAGGCTCATACTAGCATGAGACTTGTATTCTGAGAGATCCATGATGCCGGTCTTCATATAGCCTAGGGAGGTACATCTCAGGTCATTTACTCCCACATAGACTATGACTGAGTCATCCAGGTGCTTGTGGCCCAATGACCTGAGTGTGTGAGTAATGTGGCAGATCCTAGCCGCTGATAAGCAAGTGACTATGACTTTCTCCTTACTCAGCCTGGTGAAAGGGACATCAGTGTGTCTCATGGTGGAGTCTACAATGACCAGAATGATTGGCTGATATTAGATATGCTTTAAGAGATTGCATTGCTTCTAAAACCATGATAGTGAGCAGGTTTTACTCACTCATTTTGATGTTTTACCTGAAGACTGGATGGTGGATAAAGTTTCTCTCTGAAGTGGGAATAGATTCCAATAACTTGGTCCCAAAAACTGTGAGGCTGTGATTGCTGTATTGACTCTTAGTGTAAAGATTTTGGAAGATGTTAGGAATTGGGATGAAAGATGGTACATTATTTCCCTTATCAGAAATCTCCAAACAAATTAGCTCATTACATCCAAGTGACACCTCCAGGTGCATCTGCAGTTACTTCCTACTGCTCTTCTAGGTGTCAAATATTACTTGTTCATATTTGCATTAATAATTCCAAAACCATGCTACATACAAGATATCAGAATGTTTTATTTAAGCATACATAATGGCAAACAGTTGTGATGATATCTCACCTATGTCAGTTAATGTTTGTTAGAACTATAAGGTGATAACTTCATTTTTTAAAGTCTCAAGCCACACCCACTGGGAGTTAAAGGTACACACTCAAAAGAGCTGTACTGGAGGGATTGAGTGTTAAGAGAAGTAGACTGGACTAAGAAGGTTGAACATAAGGAAGCCTAAAACAAATTCTACTCATAGCTGGCCTGCTTAAGTAGTACAGTGCAATGATGTGCCATCCTTGGCATGAGCAAGATGAATCAACCAGCTCTGTCTGAAGTTGTCAGTAAGGTGGTTAGGTTCTTTTTAGATATAGAAGGTATTATACGGGGTCAGAATTCTAGTGGGGCAAAATGATTCTTTTACCCATGGCTTCTCTCTCAGCTGAAGATAAACAGTAGGAAATTTTCCATGCCTAGAAAAGTTTTTTTTTTTTTTTAATTTATCCTCTGATTAGTTCAATTTACATACTGAATGCTCAGTTTGGTGCTAACCATAGTGCTAGACATTTGTAGGTGACAGTAGTTTCAAGAAGGTTCCAATGATGGTTTATAATAACTTAGTCTGAGGGTATAAATCATAGCTTCTGTGTGAGCCAAAAAGAAATGCTTTGGTTTCAAACAGATTTAGGATTATTTTAAGACATTTTCTTCCTCTCGGTGTATTGGCACTGTAATATGAGCTAGATATATACACAATCATGTTGTCTACATAAAGTATGATAGAAGCAAGGAATTGTATGTGGGAAATCTGTTAATATATAGAAAGAAAAGCTTTGAAAAAAGTATAGAACATTGAGGTAATCCTTTACAAATGGAAATGATGGGAAAATAGAAAGGTCTCAAATAATAAAAATGTCATATTGGGTAGGAAAATGTTTAGCTGTTTACATACTTTTGGTCTTAGTAAATGTAACAGAAGAGCTTTTGTAGGAGCTAATGCTCAAAACAGGTTAAAGGCATTGGTTAGGTCAACAGAAAATGCTCCTGTAAGTTAAACTTTATCCATATCAATTAAGATGTCACCATCAATAGAGCAATCCTGGAGGTGGGATTACATCAAGGATCAGCTCTGAGCCCTTTCTTATTTGCAATGGTGATGGACAGGTTGACAGACGAGATCAGACAGGAGTCCCCGTGGACTATGATGTTTGCAGATGACATTGTGATCTGTAGTGAGAGTAGGGAACAGGTGGAGGAGACCCTGGAGAGGTGGAGATATGCTCTAGAGAGAAGAGGAATGAAGGTCAACAGGACTAAGAATATATATGTGTGAATGAGAGGGAGGATAGAGGAATGGTGAGGATGCAGGGAGTAGAGGTGGGGAAGGTGGATGAGTTTAAGTACTTGGTATCAACAGTTCAGAGTAATGGTGAGTGTGGAAGAGAGGTGAAGAAGAGAGTACAGGTAGGGTGGAATGTGTGGAAAAGAGTGTCAGGAGTGATTTGTGACAGATGAGTACCAGTAAGAGTGAAAGGGAAGGTCTACAAGAGGGTAGTGAGACCAGCTATATTATACGGGTTGGAGACAGTGGCACTGACAAAAAGGCAGGAGTCAGAGCTTGATGTGACAGAGTTGAAGATGTTAAGATTTGCACTGGGTGTGACAAGGATGGGCAGGATTAGGAATAAGTATATTAGAGGGTCAGCCCAGGTTGGAAGGTTTGGAGACAAAGCCAGAGAGGCAAGATCACGTTGGTTTGGACATGTGCTGAATAGGGATGCAGAGTATATTGGGAAAAAGATGCTAAGGATGAAGCTGCCAGGTAACAGGAAAAGAGGAAGGCCTAAGATAAGGTTTATGGATGTGGTGAGAGAAGACATGCAGGCGGTTGGTGTGACAGAGCAAGATGCAGAGGACAGGAAGAAATGGAAACAGTTGATCTGCTGTGGTGACCCCTAACGGGAGCAGCCAAAAGAAGAAGTCAATAGAGCAATCATTGTATTGTGGTCTGGCCAGAATCTGTGTTTATTCTGGAAGCAAGTTCTTAGGTCTTAATAAAATCAACAAATTGAACATAGGCATACCTATCAACTGTTCAGACTGTCGCAAAATATCTATAGACTTTTACCTGACATTTTTGGTCTGTTTCTCATAAAATTTGTGGTTTTCTGGCAAATCACTGAGGATTGAAGTCTCTAAATAATAAAATGCATTTGAGTTTCAGCATTCATATTCTGCAGAAAATGAATGCTAACACAAATACTGATGTTCTAGCAAATTACTCAGTTTATAAGAGCAATTTTTCAAATCTCTCCCTATTTTTGGGCCTTTGCTCCTACACTATTTTAGGTTCTGTCCAGATTTCTTACACTAAGAGGTTGAGAGGTATGAACATAGGCCAGATGTTCTAGAGTGATGGCTAGTGCTGAAAGAATATAATTTGGTATGTATTATGAGTGAGTTATGGGCTTGGAATGTTTGCCAATGAGTTTATCATAGTTTATTTTATTTTATTTAAATTTGTTTACCAGGGTAGTGAACTGATCAGAACTGACAATTTACAGTTACAGCCCAGATGAGATACGAGATGTCTCACAGGAGGCTTAGTAGGCAATCATAGTAAACATTTTTAATAGTAGAAATTGACACAATTAGTAGGAATCATGAAAACAATGAGCCAGGTTCATGAACAGCTAAACTTCTCACTGGTACCGTATGTGCATAGCAATGCACACACAATAGAGTGCTACTGTGTATTCCATAAACAGCTCTACATGTCGAGTACAGCTGCTTCACAAAGGTAAATGGCAAAGTATGCTAGTGAAGGCATAACTAGTGAATTTCACACTGATTAACCAACACAAGATGTTGGAGCCATTCAGGAAGCTATAAAGTAATTGTGTGCACTTGATGCAGCCCTTTGTCATGTACTTCAAAGCCTATTGGAATACAGCCATCATCACACTTACTAAAAAAAACAATGTTAGGGGCTGCTGGCACTCTCTTGCATGTGTTATGTGCAACTGGCTCAAATTGATGCTGTTGCTGCTGCTGCTGCTGATATACCTTGCCCAAGGAGAAGAAGGGTGTTCCGACCCCGTTTAATATATCATGGACTGCATGATATTGAAATATTAGAGTGATACATGCTTGATAAAGAAACACTACAGGAACTCTGCAACCTTTGCCACCCCAACCTCAGACCCAGAGGAAATCGAGGAGAACCTATACCAGTGGAAACTAAGATATGTGTAGCATTAAAGGTATTAGACACTGGTACATTCCAGACACCCACGGGGGATATACTAGGAACGTCACAGGCATCAGTGTTCAGAATATTTCATCAATGTCTTAATGCTATGATAGACCATGCAAGAGAGTATGTCTGTTTTCCATACACACCAGAGGAGAGAGCAAGAACAGTGTAGGAATTGTATGCTGTAGCACACTTCCCTGAAGTTTTGGGAGCCACAGACTGCACTCACATAGAAATAAAAGCTCCATCTGATGAACAGGTAATGACATACATCAACAGAAAGGGATTCCACTCAATCAACTGTCAGGTTGCCCGTAATGCTAGAGGGATCATCCTCAATGTGTGTGCAGGTAATCCAGGCAGTTACCATGACTCACACATATGATACATCTCTCAGCTTTGCACAAGGTTTGCTGGCGTGATGTTCCAATAAGCCATCTTCTAGGTGATGCAAGTTATGCACTAGAACCATGACTCTTGACACTCATCAAAAATGAACTCATACTCACAGAAGAAGGATACAGTAATGCCAACACTCAAAACAGAAACATCATAGATACTGCTTGACCAGTGTGTCACTCATCCTATCCAAGGAGTCAAATACACAGCTGAGGCAGTCATGCATGTTAGAATACATCACATTTATGACTCACTCTATTTCTTCTGAGGCCCTGGTGGAATGTGCTTGTGCCTCTGTGATGGCTCTATACATATATCTTTTGGCACATAATGACACTCCAGCATCAGGATTAGTGTGGATAGTAGGCTTCCTCTGAACACCTCTAGCAACCCTCCTGTATGATACCATGTCCTCATGATAGCTAGGAGCAGACTCAACCAGCTATGCAACCAGAGTAACCACACTACCCCAATCAAATGTGTCACCCTTTACCTGTCCTATATCTGAGGGATCATTTGAATGGGTATGCATAGGCATATTGACAGTGTCAGAAATAAGGCCAGTGGATTTGTGAGCCAGATCCTCAGAGTCAGACTGAATCTCTGCTCCCCCCTAACTGTGCCTCTATATCACTACCTTAATAATCAGAGGCTATCAATACTCTATCATCAGACGGTATGAGTTAGCCCCTGCTACTGTCAGGATCACTTGTGATAATAGGCAACAAAAACAAATAGGAGAGAAAGAGTGACTGGAAATAATCCAAACTATGCTCTAAACACTCATATTAAACAATTTCAGTTGCCAAAGGAAAACAATACTTACTCTTTCCTCAGACTTGCATCTAACGAATGGTTATTATTAATCAAATGAAGTCTGTGCTTACCATGTGCAGGTGGTCTTTCAGATAGTAATTCTGATTTCCCTGGCAAAAGGTGAAGGCAGTCGAAAGAAGGGTAATAAGCATCACAATGCAAATGACAGAAGGACAAGAAAACAATGCTCTGCTTATCTTCCATATAAGGAATATCTCAAAATCAATCAGAATGACTTTGCCCCACCCCCACAACACATTTTTATTGGACTCTGTCTCTTCTAAGCCACACATCTCATTGTTTCCTGATATATCAGTAGTATACAAGTATTGACACATAAATATGTCTAGAATGGCAGTGAATAACTTACATGGCATACCTGGAAGTTCTTTTTCAGACACGGTTGGCCTGTCATCCACATCAGCACCAACATTAAGGAGTCTGTGTGAACCTTCTGCTGAGATGGTGGGATCCATGACAGTGAACAGGAACTGCTCACTTTCAGTGAGTGGTGGTTTAGTAGCAGGACTTCCTCTTATAGCTATTTATTCTCATGTTAACACAGCTTCCCTCCTGCATGCTGCTATAATTATATCAGTAGCACAGTGCTGCACCTGACTATAGTTTCTGGCACAGCCACTCATTTTGTTTATGCCAGCGGCAACCTGTTGCCATATGCTTTTTCTGGTAGACATCTCGCCTCTGCTTCTGTCAAGCAGGAAGGATCCATGGTGGAGTAAGGCTTCAATGATGACCTCATTCTTTGCATCAATGAATGACGGCTTGCATGGAACAGATGGTCCGAGTGCCATAGTTCTGTATAACATGAAAGAACAAAAAGACAAAACACATTGTAGCACATACAGAAATTATTCTCCTGAGATAAAATATTTGCACCCATCCTCAACACAAAACAATCGAACACACAATGTTCATTTTGGACTACACAGAAGCTGAGGGAGCCCCCAACCCACCTCCAAAAAAGAACAATTGTAATACATTAGCATTACATCTCTTCTGTTAACATTTCAGGAATGAGGACAGCAATTATATAACTGACTACTGGATGGCAGTATTATCTATAAACAGGCAAAAATTCAAAGTAGATATGCCAAGACAATTTCCTTGTTCTCTCTACTGTTGTGGAGGCTACCATGGGACATCTGAGAAGCCTAATAGATCTGTTAGCTGCACATGCATACCCCCCTTGAAGTTGATAATAAGCACAATATACTTGCCTGCAGTAACTGGTGAAATTCCAACAGCAAATGGTACAGCAATACTGTGATGTAATCATAGCATTCATTAGCAAATTTTGAAAGCACAGCAAGAACTGACATATCTGCAGTATACAAATAGTGAATGTAAAAATGCATCAGATAAAAAACAAAATTCTATAGCACATTGACATGCATTCCAGATATAAAGATGGAAGCAGTTTATGAAGAGAACAAACATACCTTATGAAATAATGCAGTAATTTGTAGAAAAGTCTCCACCAATTAAATACTTATAATGTTCTGTCTGTATTAGATCAATTTCCCCTCCTTCCACTCCCATAACTACACCATTACCTTTTTATATAGTAGATTCAGTCTTCTGAGCTGAGCACTGTGAAGATGCAAATGTAGTGTTAAATCATTATCATTCCTGAATACCAAAAATCTCACTTGGTGTAGGAGAGATACGCATAATGTAAGTAGCTACATGACTACATGCACATTCCCTAGGATTGCAGGGAGGAGCAATGACAACTGTCATCTGATAATGGCTTGCAAGTATTAATGATTACTCTGACTAAAAAAAGCAATACTAAAGAGACTCTTCTCTCCGAAGTGTGTGTATCATGCAGAGTAGACTTAAGAAAAAAGTGGAAGCACCTATGAGAACAACCTTAACAACATTGCTATTCTTTAAATAATAGACCAGTCTCCATCCTCTGCTTAAAACATTCTCTGTAAAGCTAAACAGCTATATTACACATTGAAACAAAGATGCAAATAAATGGCTATGCCACTGCATTTCTATTATTTAAGTTGAGGAGGGGAAGATGCTTAGAGAAGAAAAAAAATGGCACTGTTGGCAACCTTACATTAATATGCTGTGGGCTATTATTAGCCTAAATTATTTGTCAATATCACATTCATCTAGCCATGTTCAAGCCAATGAGAAAGAAGTATTTTTTGATCTTTCTTCTGCTAAGCCTGTAATTTGATGGTCTTCTAAGTCAGATCTTTATGGTATGTACATTTTCTGATTACTTTTCTAAGCCTGTGTTGGTGGCGAACAAGGATAAGAAAGACAACTGAGTGTGTGTGTTGTTACTGCACTGAATTGAGGCTTCAAATGCAGATAGTGTGCTGTTTGTGTTAATGCATATTTCCTGTGCATATAATCAATATGTAACAGACACAAAGCTATCCTGCAATGTCATTATTATTCCCTGAGATATGCTGCTACTGACAATTTTTGCTTTTATTGAGTTCATCATTTGCACATTTTGGCAAAATGTACTTTGGACTGGCAAAGTTTTGTGGCAGTGAATGAGAGTCCACTGCCCAAGGTACAAACTGAGAAATTTAATTTGTTATGCCGTCATTAGTGCATTTTAGGCGACACAGGTACGCTTTGCTACAGCACACTGAAAAGCAGTATGAGAAGAAATTCTATATCACAGTTAATTATCTCTGTAGGACACAGTTTAAATGAAATAAGTTTAAAGAAACAGGAAAGGGAATGCAGCGTTTGAATCCAACATGAAGCCATATACTGCTGGTTATGTTTGCAGCAGATGTGAAAATGCAGCAAGTGTCGTTTTAATGATATAACTGTTGATGAATCAAAATACAAGTCATGTTTGTCCTTCTGTGGAATATAAATTGTTTTATATATATATATATATATATATATATATATATATATATTTTTTTTTTTTTTTTTATATACTTCCAAACTGCAAGGTGCACATAAACCAGATCTGGTGCACGGAAAAACAATGTTATAGATCCCAAAAAACATCCAGCACTCAGAAAAACAGGAGGCAACACAATGGTATAAAGCATTTATTGCCAACACAGTCTTCCTCACAGACTGGTTTCGGTCCTGAGTCATCCTGTTTAACTTTCCAAAGACCAAGGCTTACAAGCCAAACCATTAAGTGTGTTAGTGTTGATAATTAGAAAAAGTGTGAATAGGTTGAGCATCACACATGGCAAATCTTACTGCCATGTTTCACACCATCATTGCTGTTTGATAAAATCCCTCCCTTTTGTCTGGCAATGAATCTCTCTACTTTCCATCACCCAAATAAAGCTGGAATGGTATGCATGTTTGTGCACCAACTGCTAAATCCGAGATTGTAATTTAGCACTGATTCAGACATAGAGTTGTAGCTTGGCTTCTGCAAACATGGCTGATGAGGGAGATGATGGTACCTAATTTAGAGCACAGAGGTGGGCTGCTGAGGAGTCCAGGATTTGAAGGTGGAAGTGGAACTGGCATGTCACACATTGGATAGAATTGTCATCATCACTATAGTGACCTGAAACAGTCAAGAAGGACCTCCTTAGCTGATGGGAGCTTGGGTTTTTAACTGCTGACACCCCTCAGTTGTGTAGGTACATTGACCCATCAGCATTCAATTAAATAAAGTAAGTAAAAAACTATATTGTCATTCGGACCATACAACAAGTGCTCAGCTGAACAAAATTACATTTCTCTAAGTTCATATGCAAAATGTACACTTAAAAACAGTACACATAACAGCAACAGCGACACCAGCAACAACAGCAAAAGGAACAACAGAGTCCAAGCCATCCAAAGCCATCGAAGCTGCAAATAACTGTGCTATGCCCATGTGGTGATTGCAGTGACTGCAGCCATCCTACCATCCATCCCATCCAAAATGTTGCCAGCTCCATCTCAAACACCAACAAATGTTCCAAGTTCCAGTCCGTTCATCTCCAATAACTCCAATCCCACTACTGGCACACTACTACCTGAGGCCCTAATGATTTAAAAAACATGAAATGGACATTCGAGAGCCAGAGTAGCCACAACCATTCAGGGTACCGCCATCTTAGCAAAGAGTGCAGTAGACAGCCAAGACTGGTGTTCATCATTTATTTTATTTTATTTTATTTTACATTCATTTACCAGGAATGTCCGACTGGGTATGCACTCATTTTCAGCAGAGGACCGGGGAGAAAAGCTCCACATACAGAGAAATACTAATAGTGTAATAGACATAACATAGTATGGTTACAGTTTTTGTATACATTGAATTATACAATGATAATTTACAAGATAAGGTAACAAAGTTTGATTGACAATAAAATAGTACAGATAGAAAAACACGTATAAACCATAAGTATAATATTAAAACAATTGTAATGGAAATTTTTAGAGGTTTCTTTTGTTTGTTTTAAGTAAGGATGAAGGAAAAGCAGTTTTTTTGTGGTTAGTAGTAGGAATTGATTATAGGTGAAGTGTTAGTAGTTTTGAAAGGTGAGAGAAACGTAAGTAGTGCAATAGTATGGCTAGTCTGGTGTGTTGTTTTAAAGACACTGGGTCTAGGGATAGTATTATATATCTTGTAAGGTTAACCTGGGGTATTAGATGAGCAAAGCTATGAATTTGATTGGTGATTTTTAAGTATGTTTTTTTTTAATGAGTGCTGTTGGTTGTGGATCTGATAGTCTGGAAGAGCGTTCCAGACTTTTTCTACATGACTGGAGTAAAGTGTTTTTCCTGCAGTATTTGTAGCCCTGGTTACTTTTTGCAAGGACTATTTGGTGGAGCGTAGTATACAGTTGTTGGAATAAGGTACTATTATGTTCTGGATAGAAGGTATTTTTCAGGTTGGTAAAGTATTTTAGGTGCCATTTTCAGTTGATTGTAGGACATAATCTGAGGTAATTCTCACCAGGAGAGTTATTTTAGAGCTAGGTAATGGTGTGACCTGTGCAGCAAGTCTGTGGCAAACTTTGCAATCTTGTTATAGCATACCTCAAGTTTTTCAAGGTCTGATTTCTTGAGGTTAATAAGTAGCACAGAGGCATTAAGTGAGTTCTGACAATAGCTATCCTAGTACTATTGGTTAGGATTTTTTTTGTTTCTATATAGGGTACCCAATTTTTTATGGACTTTCTTGACTGTTTGTGATATTTGTTGGTTGAATCTCATGTTATTGTCAATTACTACTACTAGTTTTGTTTGGGATTCAGGTAAAATAATTGTGTCATCTGTGGCTGTGATGGAAAATGTGGGGGAGGGTCATAAGCTTGTTTTTTTTTTGTGAGGTTTAGAATGAGCTGAGAGTTTTAGAGCCATGATTCAAATGCAGTGAAGGATTTTTGTGTAATGTCTTGGAGCTGCTCTAGAGAGGGGTAGCACATATGAGTGTAGAGTCATCTGCTTATTGGATCATAGAGGCTGGATATGTGGCTGAGCTAAGATTATTGGTAAATATACGGAAAAGCAAGGGGCCAAGTATGGATCCTTGTAGGACTCCTAATGTGACAGGCAGTAGGGGGGAGGGGTCGTGTGACCATTTCACAGCTTGTTGGTGCCGTATTATGTAGCTTTGGAACCAGGTGATAGAAGAGGGGATAAGATTTAGGTTATTGAGTGCTGTAAGTAGGTTGGGATGGGATACTGTGTCAAAGGCTTTGGACATATCAAGGAAGACAGCTAAGATTATTTTACCTTCATTTCTGTGTTGATTAATGGTGTTAGAAAAACTCAGGAGGGCAGTTGTGGTGCTATGGTTGGGTCTAAATCCATCTTGAGAATTGGATAGAATCCTATTATTTGTGAGATATTGGAGAAGTTGTGAGTGGATATATCTTTCTAGGATTTTAGATAGTGGGGATAGGATGGCAATGGGTCTATAATTTTAGAGTTCAGTTGAGTTGCCACCTTGGTGAAGGGGAAGTATGTGTGATATTTTCCAGAGTTGTGGGATGTATTGTTCAAGATGGAGTGATTAATAAGTATTGAAACAGGATAGGTGATTGCTTGAGCTGGTATTTTGAGAAAGTCAGCTGGCAGGTTATCGGCTGCTGTTGTTGTTAGTTTTAGTTTACTAAGTAGTTTTTGGATGGTATTTCTGGGAATGGATTGGAAAGAGAAGGTGCTATCATAATTGCTGGTTGTAATAGGTGTAGTTGATTCATTAGGACAATTATTTTTGATGAGTGCTAGAATACTGTCAGTGAAATATTTGTTAAAATGTTCAATGGTGGTGGCTAGGTTGTTTGGTGTGGAAGGAATTGGGGATGATGCTTGTCCTGGATTGTGTATCTTTTTAACTGCTGACCACATTTTTGAAGTTTTCTTTGATGTCTCTGTTCTATATTAGCATAGCATTTTTTGTCTTGTTTGATTTGGCTTTTGGCCTTTTTCTAGTTTTTGATATTCTAAGTGATTTGGCTGAGATGTGTTAGTGTACCATAGGTCCCAGGCTTTGTCTCTAAGTTTAAGGAGGGATTTTGTTTTGTTAATTAGCCGTGAGGTATAATTTGCTTTGATGCATATTGTTTTAGGTGGGGTGATATTATTAAGAATTGTGAAAGTCTCATTGAAGTATCTGACTGCTGAATTTAGGGGCATGGTCTTAAGGGGGGGGGTCCAGTGACATTGTTTGAAAGTGGATATCAGGGTTTGGGCACTGAAGTTTTTCTTATTGTGGATTTGTCAATAGTTGGTATGTTTGAGTGGGTTTATATGTCACCTGAGCAGATAGGTTGGCATATGATCATTGTGAGTGGGAGGGTTTGTTAGTCAGTGTCCAATCAAGGGTAGCCTGCTTGTTTGATTGTTTGTCTAGTCTGGTAGGGGGTTGGATAATTTGTGGGAAGCCATATAGGTTGATATGATTGCTAGGGTTTTGGGAATTACATGAGAACCAATCTGTATTGAAATCATCCATAATTATGGTTTCTTGCAAATTTGTTTTTGATATCCATTGGAGCATATAATCTATGGTAGTAAGGTTGTTTCCTGGTGGGATGTAGGTAGCTATTATAACTAGGTGTTTGTTTAGTTTAGTTGAAGTTTGCTCAATAGTATTTCTGCATTGTCAAAAGATGGTGGAGTTAGATTTAGCGGCTGCACTATAAGATCGTTTTTGAATATTATGGCTGCTCCTCTGCCTCTTTTTCCTTTACTGTCTACCCTAAGAATATTTTATCTGGGAGGAATTATCTCATTGTTGTTAATATGGAGTTTAAGCCAGGTTTTATGGTGATGTCTGATGAGTATAGTGAAAGGGTGGCATGGAATTCCTGAACCTTATTAACAATGCTTCTGAGGTTTAAGTTGAGAATTAGTAGATCTGAATCTTTATGAGACAGATACATTTTATTCTGGGACTGAAGGCAGGGATTGTTTGTTGGTGGACTGATGGTTCTGGGACCTAGACTTGGATGAATGTCTCTACTTATCATAAGTTTAGAAGCTATGGTAACAAGAGTATTTAGTAGTTTAGAGATGTGTTTGTGATATCTAATGGGGATATTAGTTGCCCTATGGCGGACAGGTATAGTGTGAATAAATTGTTCGATGAATGTGGAAGTATAGATAGTTGGGGATATCTCAAAGTTTAGGTGTTTCTTGTGCTGTGGAAAAGGGGATGTGATTTTATGACAGGGTTGGGGTGTGGTTATGAGTGAGTGATAGATAGTTCGATGAGCGGCTAGGGAAAGCATTAAAAGAATAGGGGTATATAATGGTAGCATGTTGTATAGTAAGGAATGAGAAAAAATGGGCTGTAGTAAATATTGTTTGACACAGATTTTATGAGGGCTTTTATTGTAGGACTTGGGTGAGATAGGGGGGCAATAGTGGAGACAAGGTGCTCAGCTGGTTTGAGTGTTTGAGTGGTTAGAAATTAAGTAGGCTTAGAATTACTGAGTAGGTAGTATTATGGGGTGTTTTATACAAGGATAATTATAGTCTTGTAATGATTTGTCATTGAACTTGAATGGGAGTGGTTTGGTGACTATAAATTTAAATGTTGTGGGGGGGGGGGTCAGTAGGAATGGGAGTAAGGTAGAGGAATGGAGTGAGCCCAAGCAGAGCGAATGTGAATGGAGAGGTATGCACCACGAGAGCCAGGCAAAGTTAAGAAAAACAATCTGTGATAGAAGAGAATCAAGGTTGAGTTGAGAGTAACAGAAGAGGTAATACAGAGACTCCATCATGTTTTTAAAGTGAATCAACAAATGATAAATAAATAAAAATAAAAAATAAATTAGATTTAAGTATGAGATATCTGTTACATTTGGGCTATGAGGAGTATTGTGTAAGCTATGGGTGTCAGGGGATGTAGATTAAGTTACGTGTACCTTAACTTTTTAGTGTAGAACAGTTTCACTAGCTAAGGGAGGGAAAGGGCAAGCCGAGGTTATGTGCTTCCTGGATGGTGTGCAAGCCACTATTTCCATTATAGACTTCAAGTTAATTTTTAAATACAGACTGAAATTAGGTAAGGGGTTACGTACACAGTCTTCAGAAGCTTTGCCCAAAAATCCCGGGACTGATTTTTTTGGGTCGGGGGGATTATTTGGAAGCTTCATCCTTCTTTATTGCACTGACAGGGAACTTCTGCAAAATAAGAAGACAGATAGGAGTTAAGGGAAGAGGAAAAGTAGTTTGCTAGGGTTAGAGATATAATATGAGATACAAGGGGAAGGCTGAGCCAGTGAGAAACTGAATGCAGACAATTAGCAGAAAATACACTAAATTCAGACAAACGCAATTTACATTTGAGTCATGCAAAGTAATAGAAAACAAATAGTACAGTATTGCATCTCAGTACTACAATTGCCAGCTAGTAATAACTACTTCATCTACTAATCATTAACATAGGACTGTCCTCATGGATTAAGATGCTACCAGGAAAATATCAAAATTAAAGTCTACTGCAGATGTCAGAGACTACTGGAACAATAATTGTGTGTGTTAAAAAGTAGAAAATATGTGGAGCACAATATCAAACTCTAGACTGCAACGTAGTTAAACATCAAATATATCGCTAAGGAACTGCAGGCTAGCAATACATAGATCAGCTCAGGTAAACGAGCATTGTAGGGATTTCAGCAGTTTACTAATGTGAGCATGCTTATCTGGACTCTTAATAAATTCACCAAAATTAAAACATTTCAGCATTCCTGCAATATGAAAAGACACAGGCCAGTTCTAGAATCAATATTTGAGTTGGAAGAATTGGATAAGCACGCAGCAAGCACACCAGTCTCAGGAGGGAGGGCAGCCTCTTAGATCGAGATAGATTAGAAAATGGCACCCAAGGGAATACAAGGCAAGATAAAACCTCTGATTGTGCCTGGGGGAATGGGGGAGGGGCCAGGTGAACTGCTGTGAGTGAAAAAGCAGATCAGTAGGAAGACAGGGAATATGAACAGAGGGAATGTTTGCATGTGACTTGGTCCTGCTCCATGAGATCCAGGCCGAGTTAAGAAAAACAATCTGTAATAGAAGACAATCAAGGGTGAGTTTACATATTAGAAGAGGTAACACAGAGAATCTACTGCATTTTTAAAGTGAATTGGATTTAAGTACGAGATTGGGCTACAAGGGGTTTTGTGCAAGCTACGGGCGTCAGAGAATGTAACTTATGTGAACCTTAATCTTTTAGTGTAGAGCAGTTTCGCTAGCTAAGGTAGATGGGGGGTGAGGTTATTTGCTTCCTAGATGGTGTGCTATTTCCCTCACAGGCTTGAAGCTAAATTTAGGTACTGGAATTAGGTAATTGGTTATGTGCACAGTCTTTAAACAGAACGTTTGCCCCCAAAAAAAACACAGGACAGATTCTTGCAGTTGGGAGGATTATTCAATCAGCTTCATCCTTCTTTGTTGCACTAAGAGGGAATTTACAGTCTTTAAACAGAAGATTCCCCCCACCCAAAAAAAAAACACAGGGCAGATTGTTGCAGTTGGGGAGATAATCTTTATCACACTGAGAGGGAATTTACATCAAGCATACCAATCTCAGATGCAGGGAGGGCAGCTTCTTAGATCGGGGATAGATATGAAAAAGTTATGCTTCATGTCTCCTCCTCTCTTCTTCTTTATTGTGCAGCTGCTAAAGATATTACAGTGAACAGGGAGGAACACCAAGACAGGTTAAATCACCTCAGAGAGACATGGGGCATGTATGCATCAGGTCTTACTGTAAGCCTAATAACAACTGTAATTACATATGATATGGCAATACTGAAATAAATAATTTTATTTATGATATCATAGTAGAGTAAGATGTTGTCGTCATACCTGGATGTGGCAAATATGCATAGACTGGATAATCATAAGTGTGCATTTAGTGAAATTATATAGTTATGTGACATGCCATGGATCTTATTCCTTCTCTTTTTGAGTCACTCCACAACTTCTCTCTGTCTATCTCTCTCTCTCTCTCTCTCTCTCTCTATTTTTTTTTTTTATTGGAATACTTTATATGGCTTAAAATGTTCATTTGACATACATTTCTGCTTACAAAAAGTGACATGCAGTCCGGAGAGGTAGAGCAGTCCCACCATCCCTCCACAATTTGCAGCACTGACACTCAGCTCCCAACCTGTCAGTGCTGCCTCTATAATGCCTGCCTTTCCTGCTCCATCTGCATCAAGTAGCTCTTTCCAGGCTTATGGTGCACTGGTAGCCTCTGAGAGTAGTAGTTGTAGTAGTGGAGATGGTGATTTTTGTTACCCAGTAGAAGCTGACAGGCTTGGTGGAGTGTATCATGGAAAAGGACCTTGGTCCCTGAATTGGCTATGTAGAAAATGTGCTTCTTCATATTTCCAGGACAATGCCATATCAAGCACTGACACAGGAAACTGTGATGACAGTTCTGAGGGTGAGAACTGGATTCTCACTGTTCTTGAGCTTGACAAAGGGTTGCCTCTGATAGTCCATCACCATTAGTGTCGGTCCTATATGTCATGTATATCTGCACCTGCTTCACCTACCCTACCTACCTGACCCTCTTATCCCTCAGCCCTTTCTCCTACATTTCTCTCTCTTTGAAAGTAAAATAAATATAAAAATGGGCACCTGTTCCACAAAAAATAAATAAATAAATACAAATTCCATGCATCACTCTCCACTTCAGCTATGTGTCTTCTTTATACACTTGATTTGGTACAATTATCTCTAAAAAAATATTCTATTGTTGTCACCTACCCTTGGTGAGGTGACAGTTCAAATCCTGCAAATTCTGTCTATAGTTCTACATTCATTATCTGAAGAAGTAGATAGATATGGTTCTCTCCCACTACCTTTTTGTAAATGCCTCTATTATTTTCCCTGTGTCTTCCCCTTTGCTTGTCTCCACCCCATTACACCACTTTCCTATCAACCTCTTTTTCACATGTTTAATATGGTCAAAATAGAATCCCTCACAACACACATGGCTAGAAATGACCCATAAGACAGCCTTCACTTTTTGTCCTCAGCATTTGCACAGAGTTTGGCATTGTGCACCAATGCCAAGTGATGGTGAATGGCAGTTCATGTCCTATGACAAAACCTGGTCAGTTGTTCCCATCAACTAAAATAGCCTGGTTATATTTGTGCAAAGGTGCTTAAACATGCTGCTCCATCAGAATACAGAGTAAAGGCAGACTAAGGCAATACTTGGCAGCACATAGTCTAACAGTTCATAAAATACTGCATGTAGCAAAGTGCAACTTACTCTCTGAAGTGTTGACATAAATCACTTGTCTGAAGATTTATTTTTGGCCATAGCATCAAGGGTTCAATTCCAGATGTATGTCACATTATTGCTTACTATGATGTTGCACTTCTATAATAGGTTTCATGACATACATTTTCATTTTTAACCATTATTTAACAGATTTTGAATACTGTTGCAAAAAAAGCATTTGTAAACACATCCATGCCTATAAGGAAAATTTAATAAATCACCCTTATTCTACTCATGTCATAATCAGGTTTTGCCTCTCCTATAGCTTCTCAATCTCCAGAACCATCAGTTACTGATGCGGAGCATTACAGATGAATAATGAAGATGCACTGCAAAAATGCATTTATGACTCATAAAAGCAATCTTTGATATGTCTCTGTCCATCTCTTTCTATTTTCACTTCTTTTCTCTCACCATTTTGTACTGTTGACTTTTCATTAGGCTAATGGATGTATTTTTTTTCTCAAATATCTTTTTATTGAATACTTTTCACTCATAAATGCAAACAGAAAGGATAAACAGAACACAGCATAGGAAACTGTTGATGTTACAAATTGCTTAACATGAGCAAGTTATTAAGCTAGGTATTCACACACTATACTAAATAAATTCAAAATAGCTAAAGATTACAATATTGGATTACCATGAAGTTATGCTTATGTTATGGCTTAGTCAGGATATTGTTCTAAGACAACAATTCACTTGTACATTATGGTAACAAATGAGAGTATAACTTGAATCA
The DNA here is from genome assembly GCF_019279795.1 of Protopterus annectens. NCBI lineage: Eukaryota > Metazoa > Chordata > Ceratodontiformes > Protopteridae > Protopterus > Protopterus annectens. The sequence goes on along the minus strand of NC_056731.1, from coordinate 1,200,299,964 downwards.
CAACAGCAGTCTAAATGAAACACAAAAAATACACTACTATGCCATATATACATCTATGCAAAAATGGCACCTTAGTTAATGGTGCTACTACTCTTAACTAAAATGTGTGTTTACTATCTTTATGGATTTACATTTGTTTTGCCATTTATGATAAAATATCAGTTAAAGCTTTGCAGTAGTTCTGATAATATGTTTGGCTCTTTTGACTTGTTGTATAAAGCTTCTTAGTCAATATATGCTTTTTTGCCATGTTCTTATATTCTGACCAAGATAGTTTGGCTCTGTCCAACCAGATTTTAGCTATATAAAATTTTAATAGGGTGCATAATGTTATTGAAATGTGTTTGGTGAGAGTATTATTATTGCTTTTGAAAATATGTAGTATTGCTGTCTCCCATGACAAAGTAGATTTTGAGTAGCCTCTTTTTTCTAAAAGGAATCTCAGTGAGCACCACCGTTTATAAACTGTTTTACAACTCCAGAAGATGTGAAGGATATCAGCTTCTTTATTAGGACAAAAGGAACAATAAGGTGACTTAGATGGATTAAATTTGTTAAGATGTACAGGTGCATGGTATGCATTGTTGAAGATCATAATCTGGGTGTATATTAGCTTCTTAAATGGCGTTGATTTCATAGTATTTCCAATGGCTAATTCCTTCTGATTGTCTGTCATGTTACTACCTTTTCCTTCCTAATACTTTGAGAATAGAATTGTATTTTGATATTTAGTTTTTGATATTAATTAGTATTTTATAATATTATTAGTATTTGAGAGCATTTTCTTTTTGTATAAAAGCAACTTTTGAATTTATTGTGCTAATTTGATAGCTTGCTCAATTACATTGATATCCTTAGTTATATGGTTTAAGTATAAGATTTGTTTAATTATCACATTATATTTATTGCTTGCTCTAAGTAAGTTCTTAATATTTTCCATTGAAAGGTTTTGTAATTGGTAGAAGTCCCATACTGTATAATTTTTTTATTAATGGATATTTATCTAGGTTTAACATAAGAGTTTGCTAGCTTTATATCAGGGTTGTTATGTATTGGTTGTAGAAGAGTAATCATATCTTTTAGATTTATTGATATTAGTAATTTCTTGAAAATTTCACAATTATTGATTAAAACTGGATGAATTTTTATTGTCTTAAGAATTTCTTGATTTAAGAAGGGAATCGTTTTTGGGTTAACTTTAGATGTCATAATATTTTGATGAAATAATTTAATTCTAAGGGGTCATAGTTTGCTATTTGCATAATGCCACTAGCATTAATAATTCTGTGGTACAATTGAAAATCTAAAAGGCTTAGATCTCCTTTTTCTTTTGGGGATATTAGTTTATTGTAACTAATTCTTGTATTTTTGGGTACCATATGAACTTTTCTAGTCAAACTTTTATTTTAATAAAAAAGGCAGCTGGAATTTTCAGGAACAGGGCATTCAGTTGGCATAAAATCTTAGGCAGTATGTTCATTTTGACAATTGAAGGTTTCAATAAGGTAGAGAGTTTAAGCTTTTCCCATTTGTTAATATTACTGACTATAGTGGCCCAAGTTTTAAATATGTTGTTATTGATCATATCTGCTTGTGCATGGCTAAAAATCATAGCTAGATATTTCAAGGTATATTGTACTTTCACATTAGTCTCTGGAAAATAAAATTCATTATGACCCAGGGGGTTAAGTGGATATATAATTGACTTTTTGGGATTAACTGCATAATATGATACTTCGAAAAACATACCTATGGACATTAAAATTTTGCCTAAATCAGTATTGGGATATTGAAAGTAAATATTTCGATCGTCTGCAAAAGCTGTGTATTTTATTTGGGTTTTAGATACTGAAAGAAGGTGGTGGTATGTTCTCTGACTGATTAGTAGTAATAATGCTTCTGTATAGAAATTCAACAGGTTTGGTGACAGTGGGCATCCCTGCCATTTACAATTTGTATTGGGTTAGATGTTTTCTTATTAATATAAAGAGTTGTTGCTGCTTTATTATATAATGTTTTGATAATTTTTATGTATTTTTGTGGGAATCCAAATTGAAAAAGTAAAAAGAGGAGGAATTTTTGATTAACACTGTCAAAGGCTTTTGTTGCATGCACTGATAAAGCGTATTTAAGGGATTTGTCCTTGGCACAGAGGTGGGTTAGGGCATCAATGGTTAGTGTGTTGTCTCATACTTGTCTCTGACTAATAAAGCCTAATTGTTCAGGTGCAATTATAAAGGGAGCTACTTTCTGTATCCTGTATGCTATAATTGTTGAAAATATCTTTAAATCTATATTTATCAGAGCTATGGGTCTGTAGTTGTTCGGATTTGTGGAGTCGGTATTTGGGTTTGGGATAAATATGGTTTTAGAATTATTCATATAAAGGTCTGATATCTCAGATTTTATTATAAGGTTGTATAGTTTTAAAAGTATTGGTATTAATTGTTGCTTGAAGTGTTTCTAGAATTCTGCCACATACCCATCGGGACCAGGAGCTTTCCTAGGTTTTTGCTTCTCAATAGCCTATTTTAATTCTTCTTCTGTTAATGGACTTTTTAAACTATTAGATTGAGAGTCATTAATCTGAGGGAATTCTAAATTGTCCACAAAGTTCTGGAAAAAGTTGCCATGGATATGATCTTGTGGGCTGTAGATGGTTTGGAATATTTCTTCAAAAGCCGTTATTATTTCATTATCTGAGTTAAAGGTTTTATAGGTTCATAGGTTCATAGGTATGTACTAGGCTAATGTCCTTGGAGCCTTTACAAGCATAGCCCATAGGATTACCCTGGTCATGCCACCCAACCTTAGTTCCCAGTGCCTCTATCGAGTAAAGCCACTGGAATGATCCCTGGAGTGAATTTTCTATTTCCCATCCACTCATCAAGATTTCTCTTGAAGAGGGCCAGTGAGGTGCTATGCTTGACATGTATGAGAAGTTTATTCCAAAGCATGGGCAGTCTCTGGGTTATGAACCTGTCCCTCCAGCATGTTTTGGTGATTGTGGTAATGAGGTTGAGGTCTCTGGAGTGTGTGGTCCAGAGGGATTGGGATTTCTTTAGATGTAGCATATTTTATATCTTGTATTTTACATGGGGGGTTTCTGACATTAATAAGTCTCGCTAGCAATTTGGAGGGGGTCTGAGCCCATTCCGCATATTTGTTTAGCATTCTTAGTTCTGTGAATGTATATTATTGCATTATAGTCTCATTTAATTATTTTTGTAAGCTTGTCATTTGTTTCTCAAGAGTAGATGAATGATTTTTTTTTGTAATTCTAGTTCGATTAGTCTTAACTTACCTTCTATGTTACTTATTTTTTTCCCTATTTAGCTTTTTAGAAAATGATGCTTTTTGGATCAGGGTTCCCCTAGCCATGTCTTTAAAGGCTGCCCACTGAATATCCAGAGGAGTATCCTTGTTTGCAAGGTTTTCATTTAATTGAATAAGGGAGTTTATAATTTCTTACTCCACTTATTTAATTTTCAGCAGGTTTGAGTTTAGAGTCCAGTTTGAAGTATTGTGGGTAGTAAATCTAGTTTTATTTTTGTGTTATTATTATATTTATTTTTGAGTGATCAGATATTGATCTAGGTTCTGAGTTATATCGCACTTCATTATCAACAATGCATTGAGAAATTAGAAAGATGTCAATTCTTCAACAGGTCTTATGGCAGGTGAGAAATAGGTGCATCTGCTTCTTAAACTATCTGTGTTGTTAAGTTTGAAGGGATCTATTAGGTTAAAGTCTTCAATTAATTCTGATAAAAAAAAGTTGTGGCTTGAGGAGATTGAGTGTTATTTTTATTTGATCTATATTTATATGGATTTATTGTTATGTTCCAATCTCCACCAATTATAATCAGATGGTCTGGGTGCTTTAGTAACAAGTTATATATTTCAATTAAAAAATCAAGCTGATAGTTGCAAGGGCCATAGACATAACAAAGGTTTTTTTGTATGCTGGATGTGAGCATGTGAAATAGCATAATCTACCTTTTGTATCAATGCTATGTTTAATGATGTTCCCTATAAATGAATTTTTAACTATTATAGCTGCCCCTATTGATGAGGTACTGTCCACAGCTGCTATTATTTGTTGAGTCCCTTTAGTGTTTTTTTCTGTATCCTTGTCCAATTGTTCCATAGTCATATGAGTTTCCTGTAAAAAGGTTATATCTGAATTTAATTTGTATATAAGGTGCATAATTAGCTTTTCCTTTTTAATGCCTTGCAAGTCATTTATTTTCCACGAGGCTACATTAATCATCTTACTTGATAATTAATTTGAATACCGATGTAACTGTATGAGGGGAGTATTTGGCAAAGCATTCTGAGTAGTGACTGATGTGTTTTGAAAAACAACAGCATGAAAAGAAAAGGTGGCATTACACTCTTTCAGAAATTCCCTAGTGCCTGACCACTTACCACTATCCTCTGAAAGAGAAGGGTTAAACCAGTAAGCAAGTAATATATACATCATCCTAGAATTAAAACATCTAAAATTATATACAATTTTAACTATCATACAGTAATTATTTTGCATTCCAAGGAACATCACAATTCTGCTAGGATAATGTATGAGCATATGCTATTTACAACAGTTCTTATGATCTACCTATACAAACAGAGAAATATAACTCCAATATATGCTTCATATTAAAATCCACTACATCTAGTACACCATACTATTTTGTGACCTTCTATAGTTCTCCCACTGCTACTAAAGCCAAAAGGAGAAAAAAAAACACTGTTGTATGAAGTCAATGTTATTTGCAAGAATATGACAGCAAAGTTCTCATAGCGTAATGCTTCTTTTCTGCATGAGCAGTCTGTTTTGCAGAAATCACATTTGTGGTAGCTTTTTCCTTTCTATTCCTGGTTCATTCTCATTATTTTCCTTTCCATCATCCAGACGATCAATTATTAAATATAGTTTATTCTTCTATAGCGGTCTTTTAGATCCCACTGCTAGTTATTTATAGTAAACTTTGTAGTACCTGCGGGTTTTTGGAGCTAGGAATTGTTCTAGTTCATTAGATATAGCTATCCCTCGGTTTTCAGCCTTGTATTATTATATTTTACTTCCTGGATGTCATTCTGCTCATACTATTGGCTATCTTAGTATATTCGCACAGTTTTTGCTTCTTTGTGGATCTTCTTGGCTGCCGTAGACTTTGATTTGGCTCTGATATCACTCCGTGGGTTAATTTATGTGTGAGATGTGAGGTCAAAGGTCAAGGGACATCTGACGAGGCTCAGCTTCCTGGAAAAATGGCCTTAGAATGTTGCAATGAAAAGGAAAGCCCATGGAGACTTTTTTCTTACAAAATAGAGGTAAATACCTTCAGTAACTTTAAAAAAATAAGTAAAAATATTAATGACACCTGTATTAGTCGGATTTAAGGTTGTTTACAGTTTAAATACATTTTAAGTGCTGATGGAGACAGTTTTAGTTGTTACTTGCTATTTACTTTTTATTTTGGAGGGATCTCATTGAATGCTTTTAAAAAAGCTGAAGTTGCTTCATCTTTACTATTTGCTTGGTATGTGGACCCCTTGTATTGAAATTGTAAGGAAGCAGGATACTTCACTTGAAATTTTATTTTGTGTTTTATTAAGTATGCACAAAAAGGTGATAAAATTAGTTTATGTTGCTTGATGGCTAAGGGTAAGTCCTGTGCAATTGTTATTTTATTTCCTTTCCAAATAATTTGTTTTTTAGTTTTGCCAGCTTGTATGATCATATTAGCATGTGTTGCATTTAGTATTCTCACATAAACTTGCCTTGGAGCTTCAAGAGTTTGTGATTTTCTTAAGGCTCGATGGAATCTCTCTATTGTAACATTCTGGACTGAAGCATTGTTATCCAAGAGTACCTCAATAATTTATTTTATTGCATTTTGTAAAGATGCTTGTTCATAGGTTTCATGAATACCCCTAATGAGCACATTGTTGCATCCTGATCTAGCTTTTAAGTCTATTATTTTTTGTTGGATTTCAGGCACTGATTTTCTATGCAATTAGTTCTTCTCTGGATGTCTTCTATTTTTATTTCATTCTCTACAGCTTTCTCTTCATTTTTCTCTAGTCTAGCTAGTATTTGATCTATATAATTTTCAAAAGCATTTAGTTTTGTAGAAAAGGAGTGTATTTCTTCTTGCAAGGGTGTTAAAGCTGCCTTGAGTTCTTCCATAAATAAGGGTTGTTCTGACTTCATTTTGGCAGTCTGTTTTTGCAACTCAGGTTGCTGTTTTACAGTTTTTTGTCTCTTTATACAAACTTCTTTCTCTGGCAAGGTTATTTGTGAACTCGAGTCCATGGTTCTATATTTATCGAACGTTTATTTCTTTATGTAGCTTCCTGTGGTTTACTGCTGAGGCCTGAACTGCTTGCAGAGAATCCCCAATCAGCACATGTTGATCTTGCAGATAAGTATATAAAATTCTTTGTATTTTTTACAAATCTCCAGCAGAGATGATTTAATATCTAGTATATCACAGTGTTATCTGTTGCATGATGATTTATCAGAAGTGCTGTTGCCCTGATTAGGTTAGATTGTAGATTTGTGTCAGGAGCTGACTGAGAAGTGTGCTTCTTAGCTGGCGGCCATCTTGGAATGTGGATGTAAATTTCATGATATGGCATTTTCTTACAGTCATTACTTTGCTGAAGACTGATACCTCCATCTTCAATTGACTGAAAAGGTTATCAGCATCCCTTCAATGGTGTGATTGTGATATATGTGAATTAGGATTTCCTTTGTGAGGTACTGAGATAATAATCAGGACAATAAACTTAATGTTTTATCTTGGCAATGGTTTGAGTCCAGCATTAGGTGAAACTCTTACTGCCTGTTTTCATAAGTTTCTTTCATGTGAATGTATTGCCTATGTATCTGTCTACCAACCTTCTGTTTTATCAGTTGTAGTCCTCAGCATTTGCATGAGGCCTGGCATTCAGCAATCACAGTATGTGATGCTAAATGGCATTTCAAGTGTTATTGCAAAATGTGGTGAGTGTTTGCCTTACATCATAGTCATGGTAAGCATAGCACAAACACCAATACATCCACTGTACTATAGTAAAACAGAGTTTGGATAACAAATTGTGATACACTTTCTCTTCCATATGTAGCACACTGCTGGATATCATGTAAAGTGTAATGGAGGCTACAACTGATATAAGTGTAACAAATACTGCTCTGCCTACCTGTTGCTTTTATTGAACATGTTGTGAGTGTCTCCTACAATGTACACTTGAAATTTGTTAGCACCTAACCAGTGTGGTGATCTAAGATAATCAACCTGTCTGTTAAGTTTTATTTCTAGTGCCAAATGTTCAAATCCTGATATATGTTATACAGTAATGTAATTTTTGTCAGTATTCATATTACTTAGCTAAGCATGTGCTACATCTGTTATCAATGAAACACCATCCTCATGTCACCATCATTTCCAAATTCCTATGCCTTCTTAAACCAGATGTATGTGAATGTATTGATTATTGTCAATCCGGCACCTTCTCTATCCCTATATCAATCACTTGATAGTACAGAGCAGGACACAATCTGAATGAGGAAACAAGTAATATAAACCTACTATACAGGTGTTCATACATGTGCCATAACATAGACTATCTGTCTCTCCATCTCTGTGTCTTTCATCACCTCTTTAGGCTCATCAGATTATAATGTAACATATTTAGTAGACTGATGTATGAAATATTCATTTTATAACATTTGGCTACTGTTCTTACTATGACCAAGCATAATGCCCACACTTCACAAGACGTCCTGTCCTACATATATAGGATATGTCTGAGTCAAAAATGATTATTTCAAAATACATACCGTCCTTGTCATGTTTAACAAATTCTAACCTAATTAACGTGTGATTTCCTTTGAAGTATGGTTGATATATAGTAGGTATAAAGAATTATTTTAATAAGCATTAGTCACACAATTTGGGCAAGCAACATATTTAGGATAATCATTCCTTTGTATTCTTAAAATCGTGATCAAAATTAATTATGATAACCATATTCTGACATCCTTTGTAAAATTATCTGCATACTAGATTTGAACCCTGCTTGAACTTGACTTTTATATTTAGCTTACTGTGCTTACACCTTGTGCCACAGAGTAAGCCAGGTGATGTGTGGATTTTCTCTGCTCTGTACACTCCACAGTGCTGATGGCAGCACATAACTGCTAATCCTGATTGTGCTACAGAAAGCTAACTAAATTAAAGTTTCACTTTTTCCTTCAGCAGCTAACCTTGTTTGCTCATCACCTAACATTGTACAAACAGGGAAAGCAAGCAAAATAGGTAATTTTTTAATTATGTTTTGGCCCTAACATGTGAAAGGTCGACTCAACATGCAAAGTCTGTATAAGCAAAATATTAACATAAAACAGATCTGTTCCACATTTAATCACAATCACAACATTTTATTTCTTCTCCTTACATGCACAAAGGTTGGCAGGGGACACCACTGAACTGCTACTTCACATTCCACGTTCAACACCTCATAGTATAATCATGCATACACTAATATGTTGCCAACATTATGCAAATAACCTTCTCAGCATTGCATTTTTGGGAGAGACTTTGAACAAAAATAAATATTGATATTGAACTGTATTACTTCATTACATGGAAATTGCTTAATGCACTCCAACTGAACTGCATTGAACTGTGTCATGACTGATCACTTCATTCTGGACAGTTAAGTCTGAACTGCAGATATTACACCTGCAAATGATATACAACTACATAGAGCATTGCAAAACATACTTCATCATTAGTTAGCCCTACTGCATTGGAACATTAATAATTGCTTTGTATTGACAATGCACATTATCCATGCATGAGCAGATACCATTGTTAATAACAGTAGCATTCATTAAGGTTAACATGTCATCAGCATAACCTAATGATCCATTAATAATAATTGTCCATCCTGTTTCACAAGTGTGTGTGTGTTTAATGTACACAACACATCCATGTCAGTCTCAGTTCTGTAATACACATTAATAACAATATAGCTTACCGAAGTCAGCAGTAAGTATTTATTATTGATCATATGATTGTACTTACTCCTTCATAAAAAATAAATATGGCTTTGCTCAAAAACTTCAGGATCACAATATTTTCTCTGGCACAGAATGAGAAACTAATCATCTCTACAGTGCACTGCCACAATTTCAAAATCAGACTTTTTCAGTGGCACTTGCATTAAGTACTGTGTCCTCTAGATTGTGTAACTAGATAGGTAGGGGGTTGCAATCTCAAAGTGAAGTTGTATATGAGATGGTGGGTCCATAACATCACTGAAGGGTTACGTCAAAAGCTGTGTTCTTTTGACTCCCACTTGTGAGAAATATTTACATGTTAAGATCAATCTCACATCCCCTTTTCACTCTGTTCACAAATGCTTACCGTTTTCAAAATACTGATGCATCCATCATTTCAATAATGTACTTTCACACCACTAAAGTCAAACCTCTCCTGTGGTTCATGCCTATAATACACTTGCATGTTGATTGTGCCAGAAGATAGGTAGGCAATTTGAATACAGCAGTCCTGACTCTTTGTGTATGAATGTAAATGGATGTAGGAGTGTCTTGCACCTCTTAGTATTGAGAACATTTAGAATCCCACATAGATGTAGAAGTCATTTTTGCATATAGGCAGTTCCTGGGTTAAGGATGAGATCTGTTTTTTAGTCTGTCCTTAAGTCAAATTTGTATGTAAGCTGAAACATGTACATATGGTGCTTATTAAATGTCACTTAGTCAAATGCTTGCCTCATTCTAGTATTTATTTTACTTGTATTTTCATATAAAACACTTTAGAAACACTTCAAAACAAAAAAAATCTTAAACATAATACTGTATATTGTAGCTATGCTTCCTTACTTCCTATGAGCCATGCTTCCTTACTTCCTATCAACATAGCTTTTTTTAAGGAATCTTGGTATTAAATGCAGTGTTTATGAGGAGTTTTTCATACACACAAACCATGCCACTCAACTGTACAGATTTTCACAGAATATCCAGATTTTTGCCTCATATTTTTGGCCCATTTTTTATGAAATTGTGATTGTCTAGCAAAAGTAGTTGCAAATCATCAAAGACTCAAGTTAGAAAATAATGACAGACATGTGAGTTTCAGAATTCATACCCTTCATAACATTCATGCCAATGCAAAACCTGTTATTCTATCAATTTTCTAAGTTTGTAAGAGCAATATTTATTAAAATTGTCCATATATTTGGGCATGTGTCCCACTTTTATTTATGGCTTTGTCCAGATTTCTTGCTCTAAGAGATTTAGAGGTATCACACACACACGCACACACACACACACACACACACACACACACACACACACACACACACACACACACACACACACACACACACCACATAAATAATTTAAAATATGCTCCTACTGTGAGCTTTTGTCACCTGTTAATTTTAGGCTTATCCAGATTACTTGAGCTAAGAGGAGAAGAATACATACCCATAGCTCTCAACTGTATAGATGTTTCCCTCATATTTTTGGTCTGTTTCTCTTACACTTGTGGTTTTCTGGCAAATAATTGAAGGTTATTGTGAGAGAAATATGTATTCACAAATATAGTAAAAAGTATTCATATATGTATTAACATTATGCTTGATGCATTAGGAGCCTAAAAGGCTTAACACATTTATTCTGCTACAGGCTTGAAAATAATTGCCTGTACTTTCTGACTTTGCTTCTTGTCAGCTCAGTGAATGACCTTGTTCATACACTGAGAAACAGATGATTTTGCTAACGTTAGGAAAAGGAACAATACAGTATTCTGAAATGTTACTAGACTTAAGCAAATAACCTTGTTCATACTGCAGCTGTAGATAAGATTATAGGCTGAAATCAGAATATGCTTTATGCTCAAAGCAGGAAAGAATCGCTAATTGCAACACTGAAATATGAGTGAATTGTTATAGACCAGCAGTTAGCGAGGCCACGTTGATATCTTAGGAAATTTTCACATGGGAAGTTTATACTTGCTATATCAGCAGAAAAACTTAGTAAACACCTGTCTTAGAACAATGCTAAGAGTTGTATTTTATTACGTCAGCTTAGAGGGCAATGGCTTACAAAACAGTATAATAATGAAGTATTTACTGTATAATGTCAGACAAACTTCTGAACTGCAGTTTTGTCTCCTTGTACAAGAATAAAGGAACCTTAACTGAACCTTGGCTGCATTGATGTTTGATTTTTCCTTTGACAAGTTGGTCCTTCAGACCGGAAGCCTCTTGGTTGACCTGGATCAGACAGGCCTGGTGGCTGAAATCCGTACGGAAGAAGTTACCGAAATGGTTCTTCTTATTTGAAAAGCTCTCCGACTCAATTGTCGTATAAACAGAGGCTGGCCACTTTCTGATCTGCAGCTGACGAGCAGGTTTCAATTGGACCAGGGTGATCAATTGCTGAGGTTCAGGTAAGGGGATTCTACTTTTTTCTGTTTTAGATCAGGGACTTGATTGTATTTGTTCAGTCAGGATTTTTTATGTAAATCCAGGGACAGAAAAATTGCTATCTTGTCATAGATCAGGGACTTTTTTCTGTTTTAGATCAGGGACTTGATTGTATTTGTTCAGTCAGGATTTTTTACACAGAAAAATTGCAATCTTGTCATAGATCAGAGAAGCAGAATAAGTAGGCAGGTAGTCTGAAGGGACTATAAAATCTTCGTGGTACCACGTTAAAAAACAGGAAGGGTTACGCAACATTCATAAGGTTAGGTCAAAATGGGTAATAAATGTACAAAACAACCCCAAAATCCACTGTTAACCGAAGACGCAGAATGCATGCGGTCACGACGTGCCGATAACATTTAATACTACACGAAATGGGTTAATAAATATGAATTTGATGGTAAACTAGAAAATCCTCAGAAAAAGTTGTCAGACAAATAGTAGATCCAGATTGGCACATGATCAGTGGCAACTGGAATCCCTGTGACGCTGCGCTTAAGCCCCTCCCACATAACAGCGCAGAGTTAGACAACAGAGTGAAGGGTCTAACAGACCGAATTTCTGAAAAATGGAAACCTAGGGCAGACTGGACTTGCATTAATCAATGCATCCAACAAGAAGGTGAAACTGTTGATAGGTATTATGCCAGAGTAATAGAATGTTTTAATAGCCATTGTGGAATGCAGGCTCCTGAAGACCAGACACAAGATTCCTCATATGAGCAGCAGTTAAAGAATGCATTTTTAAAAGGCAGTATTGCACCCATAAGTAGTTTTATTATGAAGCATATGGTAGACCATCGTACAAGCAGATTACAGTCACTGCTTGAATATGCTAGGCATGCCAAAAGGCATTTTAATAACAAAAAGAAAAAGAAAGCTCAAGTATTTGCTGTAGATGACGGAGAAGTTTATTAGGTACAGTCCGGAAAGAAGGGCAAGAAGAATGTCCAGGGAAATAAACAATCTGATCAGCAATCAGAGGACTTTGAAGGGAGAAAGAAAAGGGGTGAATGTTTTAAATGCAGTAAAAAGGGACGTATGGCAAAGGATTGCAAGAAAAATAAGAAGGCAGCAATGAAGGATAAGAATGAAGAAGGTGAGGGCGGACTATATGGTAGCCAAGAATCACTAGATGGGAATAACGGAGAAAGGACAAATGAGAATGTGATAGAGAGAGCAGAGAATGCCATAGGAGAAATAGAGGAAGTGCAGGAAGCTACCGATAGTAAAGAAAATGAAATATTAGACAGCCTTGTTGAGCTTGGAGCTCTATTTGGCAGACACGAAACCAGAAGTTACACTCCTGGTAGAGGGGAGGGAAGTCAAGTTTCTGTGCAATTCAGGGGCATCATGAACCCTGGTACACCCCTCCAAACTACCAGAGAAGTCAGAGTCACATGATTACATTTTGGTGAAAGCAGCTAATGGACAGCTGTATCGGGAGCCTCTCTCCCATAATATTGCAATAACAGATCCTGTTTCAGGATTAACCCAGAAAAGCAAAATTGTTGTTTCTGCAAAATGCCCAGTGAACCTTTTGGGCAGAGATCTTATGCAACTATTTGGCATAGCAGTAGTTCCAACCATGCAGGGTATGGAAGCACAATGACAAATGAACACTTTTGCAGTGCAATCGGAGGGTAAAACATTTTATTGGTATAGCCAGGACTTGGTTACGACCAGTCCTGGGGCAATAACTGAAGAATTAGTGAATGTGGCTATCAGTAAGTTCCCCTCCCTTTGCATTGATGTACAACACCTGTTGCACTGTACTTTGTATTATTGTAATACACTAGGACCTGACAAAGAATATGAGCAAAAATTGTTTAAAAACCATGCAAACAGATTAGTATTGCGCAATCTGTACTGGGACATGAAAGGGAACAGTGTAGTTAGCTGTTCATTGCCCCAGGAGTTCTTTGCACTTTATAAATCAAATCGATTACCACATGTTAGTTTAACTAAAGACAAAGATGTGAAATGGGCAGACCTAGGAGAAAAAGTCACAAAATGGGAAAAGCAGACATAATTAGAACTGTCAGAACAAGGAGTACATAGACAGAAATTAAATTGGAGTACACAGACACACCCAGCTGTACACTTGCAGTCAAGTGAGGGCAGCTGAGAAACACTCTTACTAGAAGAGGAAGAAAAAGCTTTATTAGACATACCAGAGACACTCTGGTCAATAGGGAAATCAGATGTAGGACTTATTCATACAGCAGGACCAGTTACCATCACGCCAAAATCAGCCTTTAGACCACAGAAAAGGCAGTACCCCTTAAGAAAAGATGCAGAAGCAGGTATTAAACCTATCATAGCAGCTTTACTTAAGGAAGGATTACTGGTGGAATCTCCCGATTCACCATGTAACACACCCTTATTTCCAGTTAAGAAAGCAAATGGAGAATGGCGTATGGTCCAGGATTTGTAAGCTGTAAATGACGCAGTAATATCAAGGGCACCTACAGTTCCAGATCCACATACCCTATTAAATGATTTGAAGCCTCAACACAAATATTTTCCTGTGGTAGATATTAGCAATGCATTATTTGCAATACCAATACACCCTGACAGCCAGTATTGGTTTGCATTTACATTTCAGGGGAAGCAGTATACATATATGCGACTACCACAGGGATATTGTGAAAGTCCAACGATATTCTCACAAGAGATGGAAAGTAACTTGGCGGGGTTTACCCCACCGAAAGGTGGTCAGATTTTACTTTATGTTGATAATATCCTGCTGGCAGCCCCTACCCAGCAAGATTGTAAGGAAGACACTATAACATTTTTGAAATTCTTAGCCGTTAAAGGACACAAAGTAAGCAAAAACAAATTGCAGCTTTGGAAAAAACAAGTTAAATACCTTGGATATGTAATATCCAAAAAGGGTAGGACATTAGATAAAGACAGGAAAATAGCAATCTTACAAGCACCAAAACCCACAACCAAGAAGGAAATTATGTCCTTTCTTGGTACGACTAATTTTTGTCGGAGCTGGATCCCAAATTATGCTTTGGAATCTGCACTGTTGAACAACCTGATCTTTCAGAAACCTATGGCTGCACAAAATTTGATATAATGTACACCAGAAGCAGAATTAGTTTTCTGTAAACTGAAACAATTGATAGCATCCTCATTAGTCTTAGGATTACCAAACTATCATAAACGTTTTTTCCAAACTGTAGATTGTAAGCAAGGTTATATGACGTCAGTGTTGACATAACAGCATGGGGACAAGCAACGCCCCATTGCTTACTATTCATCGCAACTGGACCCAGTGGTGCAGTCTTTGCCCCATTGTGTACAAGCAGTAGTTGCTGCTGCAATGGCAGTGCAGGCTTCGGCCTCAGTAGTATTATCTACTGGTAAACCGATTAATCATGCACAGTTTATTTTAGATTTGTTAAAATCAATTCAGTTACCTCAAAAAGTAGCTATTTGGAAATGCATAGCTCATACCAAGCAACAAGATAGGATTTCAAAAGGTAATGCTAGAGCTGACACAGCTGCAAAGCAAGCAGCCTCAGAAGCATTTCTTTTGAACGAGGAATTACAACCTTCTGAGATTTTAAACTTAGAAATGTTAAAAACAATGCAGGCACTTACTACACGAGCTGAGAAACAAAAGTGGGAAAGGCGAGGAGCACTCCTCAAGTAAGGACTGTACATCTCCAAAGAGGGAAAACCAATATTGCCATCTAATTTATTTACATATGCAGCTTTGTTGAGCCATGGGCAATGCCATGTCTCAACAGGGGGGATGGTACAGTTAGTCAACCAGGTATTCACTACATATGGATTTAAAAATTATACTAAAACATCTTTTTGCAGTTTTATGTTTCAGGTAAAGAGTCGAATCAACCGTTGGAAGCGACAGTAGTCCCAGAAAACTGAATTTGGGTAAAGACTACAAAACATAAACAATGGAGTTCGCCAAAGTGGGAGGGACCATACCAGGTCCTCTTGTCGACACCCACGGCAGTCAAGATTGATGAAAAATCCTCTTGGATCCATTTGATACACTGTAAACTTTGCAAAAACTTTGAGCTAGATAAAAATCTTGCTGTTCAACAAAAAGACTAAACATGACAAAATCTAGAGCAAACAGGAATGCAGAACAACCCCAGAAGTATTGCATGGTTATCCTGTTGATTGTACTGATGACAATAATCTTTTTGCTGTGGCCTATCCATTTTTTGGCCACATCAGCTGAACTGAATAAATGTGATGAGTCACCCATAGACTGGCACCCAAACTTTATCAGGCGATTACATGTGTGTATGCTGAGACTTTTAATGTTTCAAATTGCTGGATTCGTATAGCCATACCAACAGCATACTGGGGGTTATTAATGACTGCGGTCCCCCTAGGGGTCAATGAGACCTGGGAAAACTTGGTTTATGAGACTGTACATTATAAATGTTATACTGAAGCAAACAAAATGGGTACAGTTTGTAATTCAAATTATGACTCATTTCTTGAGTCCATGCAAAAGACTGTTAGGGATATACATCATAATCCTATTCTTTTTAAGCAACTGTCTATAATAGATAGGAAAATGTTTCATGCAGGGCAGCCATATCTCAGTAAAGTAACTACTAAGGTAGAGGATTGTTATTTTGTGTGTAATAAGAAAGCATATAAATGGTTACCTGAGAATTGGTCCGGCAGTTGTTTTTTGGGGTACCTGGTTCCGGCCATGCGACACACTGCAGTTTTGCCTCAGGGAAATATTCAAAACACCCGAGATGTAGCCAAGAAACCTGTCAGAAAGCCTGAGAATCCAGTGGGATGAATCGAGGCGGGCTGGAAGGACCATTATACCATGGGTACCAAGCTGACGCACATGGACTTGAGTGATGCTGTCATATCGTGGGCAGGCATATTACCAGCATATGTATCGGCAAAATCGATTTGGGAGCTGCAAAAACTGTCCAAACTTCTCGAAGTAATGAGTAATGCAACTTTTTCTGCTCTTGAATTGATAACTGATGAACTAAATGCTATGAGAACTGTAGTACTCCAAAATCGTATGGCTCTCGACTTCACCCTAGCGGCGAGAGGAGGTGCGCTTTAATCAAAAAAGAATGTTACCAGCATGAGATTAACGACCACCTTGAGGTGATACAGCAAGTGTCGACTATGACCAAACCAGGCCCCAACCCACTGACGGACTTTTTCCAGAATCTGTTTGGGGGGTGGGGTACCTTCATAATGAACATATTAATAGCTGTCTGTGTGGGAATACTCCTGTTGGGAGTGTGTGTGCATGTTGTGTCATACCCTGCATGAAAAAAAATGATTAAAGAATTGATAGACATGTCAGTATCTGAAACCTTGTATCAAAACACTGAAGTTGATAAATTGCTGGAAAATGAAATGCTTTCAGAAGTTTAAACTATATGACTTACCTAACCGCAAATCCCACGTGGAAGAGGTTGAGGGAAGAAATTAACTGTTTATACTTTTGAAGAGAATAAAAGTGTTAATAGGGGGGAAATGTGAGAGAAATATGTATTCACATATATAGTAAAAAGTATTCATATATGTATTAGCATTATGCTTGCTGCATTAGGAGCCTAAAAGGCTTAACACATTTATTCTGCTACAGGCTTGAAAATAATTGCATGTACTTTCTGACTTTGCTTCTTGTCAGCTCAGTGAATGACCTTGTTCATACACTGAGAAACAGATGATTTTGCTAACGTTAGGAAAAGGAACAATACAGCATTCTGAAATGTTACTAGACTTAAGCAAATAACCTTGTTCATACTGCAGCGGTAGATAAGATTATAGGCTGAAATCAGAATATGCTTTATGCTCAAAGCAGGAAAGAATCACTAATTGCAACACTGAAATATGAGTGAATTGTTACAGACCGGCAGTTAGCGAGGCCACATTGATATCTTTTCACATGGGAAGTTTATACTTGCTATATCAGCAGAAAAACCTAGTAAACACCTGTCTTAGAACAATGCTAAGAGTTGTATTTTATTACGTCAGCTTAGAGGGCAATGGCTTACAAAACAGTATAATAATGAAGTATTTCCTGTATAATGTCAGACAAACTTCTGAACTGCATTTTTGTCTCCTTGTACAAGAATAAAGGAACCTTAACTGAACCTTGGCTGCATTGATGTTTGATTTTTCCTTTGACAGTTATAGTCAGAAAATAATGGCAGTCATTTGATTTTCAGACTTAATTCAGGGCAGAAAATTCATGCTGATGCAAAACCTGCTGTTCTATATACTTTCTAAGTTTGTAAGAGAAATATTTAAAATGTGTCCCTATTTTGGGCCCCCCCCCCATTATTTATAGCTTTGTCCAGATATCTTGCTGTAAGAGGTCGAGAGGTATGGGTGGAATATCAAGTTCTCTCACACACACACACACACACACACACACACACACACACACACACACACACACACACATATACACACACACACACACACACACACACACACACACACACACACTCTCACACACACACACTCTCACACACACATGTGCATACACACACACACACACACACACACACACACACACACACACACACACACAGTCTTAACCCTACTTTACCTATTCAATAACTAACCCCCTCCCCTTATGCAACCACTCACCTATTAATTGCTGCCAGGGGATCACTCACTTGCTCTCTCTCTTCACTCTCTCTCTCTTTCACTTACACACACACACACACACACACACACACACACACACACACACAGTCTCTTCTTTATTCATACATGCATTCACTCACACATCGCTCTCACTCGCTCCTGAACTCTCACACACACTTAATCATTCATACATACATTCACTCACATATCACTCTCACTCTCCTGATCTCTCACACAGTCATTTTATCATTCATACATGCATTCACTCACACATCACTCTCCCGATCTCTCACACACAGACACAGTCACTTCCTCATTCATACATGCATTCATTGACACATTGCTCTCACTCTCCCAATCTCTCACACACAGTCACTTCCTCATATATATATATATATATATATATATATATATATATATATATATATATATATATATATATATATATATTCACTCACACATCGCTATCACTCTTCCTTGATCTCTAACACATACAGATTTGGGCAACTTTAAGGATTTAAATATTTTTCACCTTATATCTGACAATGCAGCTGCCCATTCATATCTATGTGTGGTCCGCATGTCAGATGTCTATAACCTGGGGGCTGCCTCTACACATCTCCTTTGCATGACACAGCTTATGTCATCCCTTCAAAGAGGAGGTGTGGCTCAAATGTAGTCAGACGTCTTCTGTAGTGCCTACCTATAATACACTTTCAGGAAGATTGTGTGAGTAGATAGGTAGGAAGTTCAAATATAGGAATGACTATCTTTTATGAGTGTGTGTTTCTTCCTCTTACTGTGCAGAACAGGCTGCAAATACATCTATGATGAATATCTATAAAGTGTGCTTGTGCTGTGCAAACAGTTTTTAGCAGAAACATCATATATAGTCCTAGTGTCACTGCTTACAGTCAGTGTACATGTTGTTAATAGTGTTGCCACCTACATGTGCTATGTTCATGTGTAGATGATGTTTCTTCTTACAAGAGCTGATTCTAAATTTCATTTTCAAAGGTTATAGTGAAGACAAATGCTGTCAATTTGAATAGACTGTCCTTCCATACCAGTTGTAGTGAGATGCCTCCTCAGGACATGAGACAATGTAATGCATGTTGTTGCCTAAGTAAGGCAAGTATTCCAATATGGAATTATATCCACATTGTACATAATTGCTGTTCTACCATCATAGTGACAACAGCAGGAGGACCTCAGGTGTGTTTGGGTTTACCTATTATCAGGCAATGTTGTCTGACATACAGCAAGATTATTCCTAAGTAATTACAGGGACACATATTTCTTCATTCATACATAATGTAATGCTTTCATATAACCACACATATGCCATATGAATGATATACCATGGCAGATTCATTGATCCCACTGTTATGTTGATTGTCTCAATGTTTAATCAAGTGTTCCAAACTAGCATTGAGTGACTGTAAGCATTTCTGTCCTTAACCGTTCTGCAAAAATGACATCCCCCCAATTCTACTATGTACATATAGAGTGTAAAAGGGCTCCTCATCCATTTTAGAAGATAAACATTATATAGGAATAAAGTACAGCTGATTGAATGACTTCACATAGGTGTAGTTCAACAGCTGTGATAAGAGTTTCACTGTAGTGCATGTGATTAATAGCTGTGGAGTTGTACAGCTTGATGTTCAATTCTAGCATAGGGAATCACTCTGTTTGAACTTACTGATGTCACACAACCATTACCTCAAATCAGTCTTATCCCTAGATATGGTGCACAAACACATATGAACATAGCTTTAGATCTCATGGCAGTAGGCAATCGTTCTGGCAATGTCATGGTGAGAGTGCTACTGTGGCACACTCACTGAGTACTGTTCTATACAATTGTGTGCTCCAGTTTCTTTATGATATGTGTGCAGAAATACAGAGCAACCTTCCTTGACCTAGGAACATTGACATAGGACTGATCACAGCTGTGTGCATATTGGCATATTCAGTTAATTGCCATTAGTCCAACATACTGATATGACATTCATTATCAGTGATCCTTTCTCAATTCCCACATTAATTTCAGTTGTCTGTGACAATATCCATTGCTACCTCCTACCTCATATAGCTGATGCTGACAATACACAACTCTGTGCAATATATCACATCACAGTGTGATGTTTGCATCTGTTCTTATCTATCTGCACTCCCGCACCACAGGTGAATTCTGTGTCAGGCAGGAGTACCCTACACAAGGGTATTATATATGTCACACTCTCCTCCCACATTTGTAGCAACACACATACATACATATAGGATGCTTAATCATTAGGATGTTAACTCATTACATCCAAGTAACTCCTCCAGGTGCATCTGCAGTTAACTCCCGCTGATGCCTCTAGACATCAAATATTGCTTGTTCATATTTGCATCAATAATTTGAAAACCTTGCTATGTACAAGGTGTTTAAAGATATCATGTGAAAGCATACACAATACCAAGCTCAACTGCATTAATATTTGACCTCTGTCTAGTGCAGGTAAATATATATTAACTGTTGTTTTTATGATACTAATTTATATAGATATAATTTTCATATTTTTCTAAATATCTCAACAACCAAGTAACACAGATAGAACTCCTTAGCATCATATGAAAGCTCTCAGGAAGGTGAATAAAATGCTGCTGAAAGCATGTGTGTAACTTGGGTGGTTGCTGAGATATTGTAAGTTGTTTGCAAAATATTACACATGTAATAGTTACTCCCCTGGATTCAATAAATTCCGTGCAGGAATAGTGCTATTCTTGCATGGAGTGAATCGTGTCCATGTAGCCATAGCTTTAACAGCAGCGCACCTTGCATATTCATGAAGTGAAATGGACACGGACTCTGCTGAATGCAGGGGCATGTTTAAGTAGTGCACGCACATCTAACATGCCCCCTGCATTCAGAAAGTGCCATATGGCACTTTTTTAAAAGAATTCTGGTATCCGAAGACACTGAAATGAAATAAAATGAGTATTTCAGTGTCTGCGGACACTGAAATGGATAGGGGAGCAAGAAAGCAATGCAGGCAGTGTGTGACAGTTTCTGTCATACAACCCCTGCATTTTAAAAGTGCCATACGGCCATACCCCTTCACTGTACAGGTTTCTGCAGAATGCCCAGATGCCGCCTCACATACCTGTCAACCTCCTAGAGCAAGAAAACTCTACAAAGCCATAAATAATGGGGGGACAAAGGCACAAAAATAGGGACACTTTTTAAATATTGCACTTACAAACCCAGAAAATTGCTAGAATAAAAGGTTTGCATTACCACAAACTTCCTGAAGGGTATGAAGACTGAAACCCAAATGTCTGTCATTGTACAAGTGCCATATGGCCATCCCCCTGCACTGTACAGGTTTCTGCAGAATGCTCAGATACCTGCAACACATACCTCTCAACCTCCTAGAGCAAGAAAGCTGTACAAAGCCATAAATAATGGGGGACAAAGGCACAAAAATAGGGACACTATTAAAATATTACACTTACAATCCAGAAAGTTGCTAGAATAAAAGGTTTGCATTAGCATGGACTTCCAGAAGGGTATGAAGACTGAAATCCAAATGTCTGCCATTGTACAAGTGCTCTACTGCCATACCCCTTCACTGTACAGGTTTCCACAGAATTACCATGTGCCCACCTCACATACCTCTGAACCTCCTAAAGCAAGAAAGCTGTACAAAGCCATAAATAATGGGGGGGACAAAGGTAAAAATAGGGACACTTTTTAAATATTGCATTTACAAACTTGGAAAGCTGATAAAATAAAAGGTTTGCAGTAGCATGGACTTCCTAAAGGGTATGAAGACTGAAACCCAAATGCCTGCCAGAGTAAAAGTGATGTATGGCCATATCCCACAACTGTACAGTTTCCGCAGAATGCCCAGATGCCTGTTTCACATACTTCTCAACCTCCTAGAGCAAGAAAGCTGTACAAAGCCATAAATAATGGGGGCACAATGGTCCAAAAATAGGGATACTTTTTAAATATTGCACTTACAAACCCAGAAGGTTGACAGATTAAAAGGTTTGCAGTAGCACAGACTTCCTGAATGGTATGAAGACTGAAACCCAAATGTCTGCCATTGTAAATGTGCCATACGACCATAGCCCTCAACTGTACAGGTTTCTGCAGACTGCCCAGATGCCTGCCTCACATACCTCTCAAACTCCTAGAACAAGAAAGTGGTACAAAGGCATAAATAATGGGGGGGACAAAGGCACAAATATAGGGACACTTTTTTAATATTGCACTTACAAACCCAGAAAGTGGATAGAATAAAAGGTGTGCATTAGCATGGATTTCCTGAAGGGTATGAAGTCTGAAACCCAAATGTCTGTCTGTATGTTCTGACTTAAACACTGAGTGATTTGCCAATGATGTGCTAGAAAACCACAGTCACACTTCCTAAGTTTGTAAAAGCAATAATTAAAATCTGTCCCTATGTATCCCTTTACAGTTTCCCTTACTGTTACTGACAAGGAGAACAGATACATGTAATTAAAGTGGATTTATTAATTTCTTTATTTTTTTTTTACATTCTAAGGTATGTTTAAGGGTAGCTGAGTGTGTGTGCACATTATGGCCCTCTGCTAAGCATTTTTAAACATCCCATAGGAGATAAATAAAAAATATGCAGTTAAACTACTCATGCCACAATAGCATAGTGGTTAGAGTCCTGGCTTTGCATACAGGCATTCACAGTTCAAGTACCAAGACAGCACTTTATTTTTATATGGGAAAGCAGTGTTAAATTTATTTTAATTATAAATTATGTAGTAATTGATATTTGTCAACCAGGGTAGTGTAGCTGGTCTAAAATGTAAGTGTGAGTCCATATAACATGTGAAATCACCCATGTATACACAAGTGTCCCATACAGTATAGTCACACCCCATGGTAATGTAATGAAAGCGCATAGAGTGATGTCATGTAAAGTAAATCATATACACTTACTGATATGTCAGTAATGGTTAATTAAGTCATTATCCTGATATTTTATTAAAATGAAAAGTGAGCAATGGTTAGCAGTGCTCAGCTATGCTTAAATATGAATGCTAAGCAGCAGTCAGCTCAGGTAAACGGATTTGTGCACTGTTAAGTAATGCTCAGCAACTACCCCTTTAAGCACTGTTCAACCCACCTTAGTGGCTTTAAGCATCATTAAGCTGTGCTCAGCATTTTTGAAATGGTCCAATGATGGCAAAGGGTGGGAATATGGCCTTAATAAAACCAAGCATGCAGAAATAAAGCCATAACCTATTGTAGTTTCATCTCTGCAGGAACATGTTTTGCATTGGAAAGGGAGCGCACTTTTGGGTGCAGTACTGGGGCATCCTGGAGTCCAGAGTCATAGAACAGCATGACAACAGACTACTGCAGACCAGTACCAGGGCTCTCAGTACAAAGCAGAGGCCTAGGTCCTTCTAGCAAGCAACCTTACCAGTGCCACTGGAATCCTCCCAACTGGTGAGCAGGTATAGCATCATTATGCTGACCTAAAGCATAGGAAGGGGGAGATCTTGGCCAAATGGATCCAAGGTGCACGGAACCGGCATGCTCCAGCAGTTTGTAAGGTAAGTATCCCAGATATAGCTGTACCAAATTCTAGCCTGAGTATGTAATAGACAGGTATGCATAATGTTTGTTTCTCACCTCTACAGCTGCAGAAGAGAGGCTATGAACATTGAGGCCCATGCTGACAGACTAACAAGGTTAGACTGATAGGCTTGTGAGTACAAATCTACCTTTCTGTATATACTGAAATAAATAAGAAGAAGTAAATAATTTACTGTGTTCTGTGTATAACAATTAAGGAAAGGTTTACTAGACTAATAGTCATCTACAGCATATGCAGTAGTAGAGCACTGTGTCATATAAGTACAATAAAAACCTAAACCACCAACTGTTGTGTCTATTCCAGCATGTTCTTGAAGAAATAGAATGCGTACAGGTTCTGCTCAGAAAATATGGCTTTGACAGCATGAATTAACAATGGTTGTTCTGAGAACCAGCTACTATGCAAAACAGTAGCTTGTTGAGCTGTAAATCAAGATATACATGTAATATGACATATGTTATGCACTAAGATCCGAACCCAGAATACTAATGTCAAATGTATTATAGTGTGTCCTCTGCCACAGTGCTCTGTGTTGACCTTTGTTTTCCAGATCATATAATTTCAAAGGATTACTATACAGTACAGTAACTATCTGTTATGCATGGATCTCAGGATTACAAGGTCAGACTGTCTAACCCACAGATTATTAGGCAGAAACAGTCAAACAAGAGACAGCAGGTTCCCCAGTAGCCCAGTGTGATGAGAAACAGTCTTGTAGTTCATTTTAGCACACCCAAACACAGTTTGAATCGAGGAAGTGGTACTGAGATATGTGTGTGTGTGTATATATATATATATATATATATATATATATATATATATATATATATATATATATATATATATATATATATATATATATATATATATATATATATATATATATACACTCATGAAATATGGAATATTTGTAGAAACAGTCAGATAGTGGTAACCGATATTTTCTCCAAATGTCTTACAGGTAATGAAATGTTTGTAATAGCTGCTTGAAGGGTATAATAATACATCATGTACAACTGCCCCCCTGTCCAACCCCGTGCCTGAAAATGAAAGCAGGATAGGTACGAACACCATGGCCCCTTCCAGATACATGTATCTCAAGTGCCATGCAGTCATGGCTAGTGGTCACTGCTGCCAATCACCTTGGACACAGACTGGAATCCAGGTGAACTATGTTAGTAGCAGACTCACACATCATTCCAGGGTACTCCTTCTTTGTCAAGTATGTAACCCTGTTGTGTAAAAGCCCCCTCCAGTAAAGTAGCTATAGTTCAGCCAGTTTGCCCCATACCATTACAGGTTGACAGTCTAACAGGTATTTGCCTGCCTCTTATGTCAGCTTGACCATATATCTCATTTCTTCTCTGCTTTCAGTGGCTTGTGTGAGTAAGCACAAAATTATCATTTTGTGAAATCACTCCCCTTCAACTATTTAAATTTATTGGCCATCCTACTGTATTCCATAGTACCGGAATACAAAAGTGACCACCCCTTTTCAATCTATCTTGCTGTTTTAAAAATAGTGACTATCCACTAAAACTTAATTTTTAGACAGGTAAAACTTAAGTTACCTACTTTCACATCTACCTTATCTAGTGCACACTGCAGTGTTTAGGATAAACCATTTTTTTTTCATCTTACCTTTAAGCATCCCTGTAACTAGCACTTGCAGTAATATCTGCTGGAAAGCACTAGGAAGCCTTGAACTGATACAATCACTCAATCTTCTTGTTGATAAGGAGAAATTAATTGTAGGCACTAAATAGCCTATAATTGCAAAGTACCTTGCTAAGGTAAGGGAAAACAGCTCCTGTACTTTACAAAAAAAGCACCAAACCAGGCATGTCCGAGGGTAGGCTTCCAGTGATTTCTCCTGTCCACCTGGTGAATCTGGGCATACTGGGGAAATGCAGCAATTGCCTCATGTACACAGACAACCCTCTCCTCCTACCACCCAACAATACAACCTGTGAGAGATGTACTTACATAGCCAAACTAGAAGCAAAGCTCTCTCCACCCAAGATTGTGCTAGACAGTCAAGAGGAGAAGGTTAACACCCGCACTACACCTCAAGCAACACATAGCCCTTCTAAACCCACACCACCAACACCCACACATAGCAACAGTAAATCCACATATGCAGAGGCCCTTGAATGTAACCTGCCCAAGCAACAAGGACCTCCGAAGCTGAAATGCAAACAAGCACCAATCACAACCAACGTGTCACATAGCTCACAACACCAGTGTGCCACTCAGCAACAGCCCCTAAGGCAAGACAATGTACCTAACACTTTAGTCATAGGTGACTCTATTGTCAGGCACACTGATGTCCCACTCACCAGGTTGAACAAGGAGAAAATTACAGTCAGCTGCCTGTCGGGTGCCAGGATCCACCACATAACGCATGCACTCAAGTCACTCCACAACAAGTACAAATATGACTCTGTCATTGTCTATGTTGGAGTGAATGACTTGAGATGAACCTCCATGGACTACATGAAAAGAGACATGGAAGAGCTCTTGAATCATGTGGCCCAGGCAGGTATGACCCTAGCCCTGAGTAGCATCCTGCCTTCGCCCAGAATGATACCGCAATATAAGGACAAAATGATTGAATACAACAATTGGCTAAGCTTCTGGTGTCAATCAAAGGGGATCCAGTATCTGTCTGCCTGAGACGACATGATCTACAGACCACGATGCTTTGTCAGAGATGGTCTGCACCTGTTACCCATGGGATTCAGGTTAGTGGCTAAGGCTCTTGCCATCCCTATAGTGCCTTTTTAGGCAAAGTTCAAAGGACAAAACCACCATAACAGGTACAAGCATGCAAATTCTGAAGGTAATGCTTCTCAATGCTAGAAGTCTAAACCTCAAAATGCACTCTCTCAAGGCACTCCTAAAAATGGAGAATATCGATATATGTGCAGTAACTGAGACCTGGTACAAGGCTCCAGACAGCACCCCTACATTACCAGGCTACAACTCTTACCACACTTTTTGGCCACCAAACCAAGACCGCAACACTATAGGTGGAGGAGTGCCCATATTCACCAAGGATATTCACACCACCAGGCTAGTTGCCCAACACTATGTGTCAGAAATTCTCCAGGTGCAACTAACACTAGGTAAGACTGCAATCTAAATTGTAGCTTCATTCAGATCCCCCACCATGCCCCAAGATTCCCAGTACACCTTTCTAAATATACTGGAAAATATTAAGATACAACCAAACACCCTGATACTGGGTGATTTCAACTACCCTGCCATTAACTGGGAAAACTACTCATGTACCAACACCTTTTCCCAACAGTTCTTGGAATTCATAAATTCCAACGCCCTGGATCAACTAATCCATAGTCCCATCAGGGGCTCCAATCCTAGGCCTGGTCATTACCAACATGCTCCACACCTATGGTCACCCCCTTGTTGGTCAGGTCTGACCATAAGCTAATCACCCTTAACATCCACATCCCAACACCAGCCCCCATTATGGAAACCTCCATAAAAAACTTCTACAAAGCCAACTTCATGCTACTCAAGTCAGAAGTGACAAACTTCATGACACTCATGCAGATGGAAATTGAATGTTTGATTGCTGAATCCTACACTAAGGCACTGTACAAGCACATCCACTCATGCATGAATCATGCCATCCCAGATAGAACCAAGATGCTATCCTCCAAAAAAAGGAAGCCAATCTGGTGGTCCCCTGCCATAAATAAACTTTACAACAAAAGGAAGAAACTGCTGTAGGAAAAAGGAAAATCTCAGGTTGCAAAAAACTCCCTTACCAGCCTCAGTAAGAAGCTCTGATCCCTTATAAAATATTCCAAAGTTAGTTATGAAAATAAAATTGCCAAAGATTCCAAAGACAACCACAAGGCATTCTATAACTATGTCAAGAATCTAAATAGCAATGCACAGATCTGCTCTGATCTACAACAGAATGGCATTAAATATACTGAACCCAAGTATATTGCCAACTTCACCCCCCCCTCACCCCCTAAACGGCCCATCTCAATACCGGAAGATTGCCAAATTCTGGTCATAATGGCCACACAGGTAAAAAACACACTCTCCAAAGCTAAGAATACAGCATCCATGGGACCAGATGACATCCTGGACTGTGTATTACATGAATTAAAAAATGAACTGGCACCTTACCTAAGTATCATGTTTAATCATAGCCTCACCTCAGGCTTCATGCCCACTGAGTGGAGCATAGCTACAGTTATCCCACTCCACAAGGGGGGGATCCACCTTGGATCCCGGGAACTACCGCCCCATGGGTCTGATGAGCCTGATCTGCAAGGCCATGGAACATATTACCATGGAACTTATAAACAAAGACACTGGCAATCTTCAAACACTGGACCCCACCCAGTTTGGGGTCATGAAGGGCCAATCTTGTCTTCTGAACCTGATTGACTTCTTTGAATCAGTCTCCAGAGCCATGGACGAGGGTAAGGTGGCCCACACAGCCTATCTGGACCTCACCAAGGCCTTTGACACCATCCCCCACTCTGGTATCATAGACTTACTAAGCTGGGCATTAATCCCTACATCACTCCATGGGTTGTCAACTGGCTTACTGACAGAACCCACGCTGTAAAAGTAGCCGACTCCAAATCCAGCTCCAGACAAGTGACAAGTGGAGTACCTCAGGGTTCAGTCTTGTGACTGCTCTTGTTTGGCATCTACTTCTCTGAAGTTCAATCTAACACTAAGGGACTATGGCTAACAAATTTTGCAGATAACTGCAAACTGGGAGCCATTATTGAGTCCTCAAATGATGTGGATACTCTACAAAAGGGCTCAAGCTCAATGCCAAGAAATGTATTGTTATCCCCTTTGGGAAAAAACATGTACCCATGAACTACCACATAGGTGGCAGTACACTAAACACCAAATGTGTGATAAGAGATTTAGGGACACAGGTGGACAGTGGTCTCACCTTCAATAACCACATCTCCACAACAGTCAGGAAATCCTTCTATGTGGCACACCTCATCCCTAAGGGCTTTTCATCCAGAATAAAGAACGTCATTGTCCCACTGTACTCATCCCTCATTAGACCCATTATAGAATACAATGCCCCATTTGGTATGTACCTCTCAAAACATCTGCAACAACTGGAAAGGCTGCAGAAATGCCTCACTAAAAGAATCATAGGCCTAAAGCAGATGCCCTATGCTGACCACCTTATAAAACTCCAGCTATACTCTGTCACATATCATTTACTCAGAGGCAATCTCTGCTTAAAATACAAGGCCATGTCAAACCCAGATCAATTAGACATGCTACAATTAAAGAAATCCCAATCCCTCAGAGCCACACTCCCCAGGGATATAAACATTGTCATCACAATAAACAAAACATGCTGGAGGGATAGGTTCCTGACCCAGAGACTCCCCAGACTCTGGAATAGACTGCCCATACATGTCAAGCAGAGCATCTTCTTGGCCCTCTTCAAAAGGTACCTTGATGATTGGAAGGGAGAAAGGAAATTCACTCCGGGGATCACGTCAGTCACAATGCTAGACAGGGGTCCAGGGAAGTAAATAGTGTGGGAAGAAATAGCCAGAGAATCGTTATGGCTAGGCTTGAAAAGGCCCTAGGGCTGATAGCCTAATACCAACCTATGAACCTATGAACCTATGTGCCACAGAAGCTATGGGCCATAGGTAGATGTAAAGTGAGGGCAGACCTCTAGAGTATTGAGAAGTACTGTTGTGAAAAATAGAAGCCGATACAGTTGTTAATAGACTTTTTATTCTCTCCCCCCACCTGTCATCTGCATCAATAATTATTATTCATATACTCCGGGTATGTTGCTCTCAAAATCCATTGTTGGGACATGTGTTCTATTATTGTTCATATATTTCATTGGCTGCATACTAGCATATCTTGTTCAAATACCATTATTGGTGTCCTGTTGCCTTCAATGTAACTTGCATGCTATTAAAATGATTGATGTTGTTCCATTTATGCATGTGTTCTGTTTGCAAAGCAACTGTTTCAAGTTTGCTGGTTTGGGTTAATGGGAACACCCATGCATACTATTATAACTAATTTTGCAATGTGTTGTTCATGACTAACCAATATATATGGGAAAACCACAACACCATAGCACATTTGGGAAGGCAGATCCCAGTGGATCTGCCTGTCCCACCCATCTAGCCGTGGCACTGTGCCCAAGCACATCTGGGACCCAATCCGGACCATCCTCCTCCTCTTGTCCTGCACCACCTTTGGGTGGAATTGCCTCAGGGGACAGGTCCACCCCCCCTGGGTGTGGGCACAGAGAGGAGTCAATCACCAGCATAATGTTCTGGGGTATAGTGCCCAGCATAATCTGGCCTGAGTTGGGTGGGCAGCTGTGCCAGTTAGAAGGCTGCCTTGCACACTTCAAGGGGTAGGCTGCCCCTCTTGTCCAGCCCCTAAGCACAGCCACATTTGGGGTCATGAAGGTGCAGTGGTGACTGCCTATGGATGGGGACCTCAGTCTCACTGTATCCATTTGGGGGCTCATGGGCCTCTGATTCCAATCCACCCTCCCGTCCAAGGTGTTTACCCCCTCATGTGTCATATACCACCCCTGTCTGCTGTCTTGTGTGTCTTGTCTGTCTGCAAATGTTACCTATCCTACCAAACCTACCTCCCCAAACATATCTACAGCCCTTCCCCAACATCCCACTCTTACCTAAAAGAAAAAAAGGGCATCTGTCCCACAAAAAAATCATTGCTCTACATTTCGCCCCCATGTACAGTGAAATTAATCAATCGACCTCACAAATTATACTACAAATATCTGTCCCCAATACCCCTCCCTGTGGGTGTGAGGTTGTAAATTCCAAATTCTAGACATTAGTCACAGCTGTTGCTGCAGAAAAAATGTAGAGCTATGGTCCTTTGCTACATTCTTCCTGCACATCCCTAGCTGGTTTACCTAATGTTTTATCCCCTGCTTGCCCCCATTTCACCACTTTCCGATCACTCATTTTTTTTTTAATTAAAATTATAGCAAGTGTAAGTGGGAGTTAGTGGTGCTAAGTGAAGCTAAGAGGGCTTACCCATCTGTTAGCATCACTTAGCTCTGTGCAAAACTGCACAAACCTGCTTACTGCTGCTTAAACTTTCCTTAATCACTCTGTCTCCATCAGCCCTTGTTTTGCCCAGCAACAATATTATCAGCACTGCCAAGTCTTAAACCCAGGATGCTGTGCACTTACAATCACAGAAATGTACCACTACACCATCTGAGCTCTGGGAGTGTGTAATGCTTTTACAAATATATCATGCATTCTGGTCACTTAACATTAATAAAAAAAAAAGTCATCACTTCCAAATCTTGAACCCAGGACCCCATGCACTACAATCACAGCACTGTACCTCTATACCATCCAAGCTGTATGAGTTTTAAATGTTTTCACAAGCATATCATGCACTACAGTCATGTAACATAAGGGAATAATATATATCCGTAGTACTCTTATATACAAATAAATATATATATATATATGTATATATATATATATATATATATATATATATATATATATATATATGGGTTCCATACACTATAGAATTTGTACTAATTCAAAATAGTGCATGGAATGCTCACTGCAGTGAAAGTGCACTTAATCGAAAGTGCACTTACGCGAAGTTCAGTACCATGAACGGGTGTTGTACTGAACTGCCGTGCAGTACTTACGGACCTTAGGGTTAGGGCATGGGTCATAGTAGGGGGGATAGCCCATAGTGCTATCCCCTTACCATGACCCGTGCCCCAACCCTAAGGTCCGTGATGACTGCAGCGCAGTGAAGGACATAGCAATGTCCTCTACTATGGTGCGATAGTCACGAACCTTAGGGTTAGGGCATGGGTTAGGGTAAGGGGATAGCTTTACTAACTAACTAGTTCGAAGTAGTGAACTTTCATTCTTGTAATAGGAATCCATATATATATATATATATATATATATATATATATATATATATATATATATATATATATATATATATATGTGTGTGTGTGTGTGTGTGTGTGTGTATTTATACATATACGTATACATATACCTATACATATACATAGATAACCAACCTCTTATTGCAAGGCATCTGCAAAAAGCCTGACAAAGTGTGGGTGGGGCTAAAGGGCAAACAGTAATGACATCTTTGAAATATGGCTGTTATACACGTAGAGGTCTGCTAGAGTAGCATGGCTTGATTTAACCTATAATTCCTGATTGATTCCAGGTCTGAAACACAAATGAATATCATTATTTACTGATGTCAATGCTCACATCATCCCAGTGATTTGTCAGAAACCCACAACTGTTATGGGGAACAGATCAAACATATGAGCCATGCATCTGGACAGTGTCTAAACATCTGGGCAGTGGAGAGGTATGACTGAGTCATGTAACAGAAGAGAAAAAACAGTGAGAGCTGCCAACCATTTCACCCAGCACCTTTTAAACCACATTAAGACCAAGACACCACTACCCCAAATCAGCTCTGATGAATTATCCATGTATTTACAAATATATTATGCACTACAGGAATGGAACTGTAGGGAAAAACAGAAATTGGTGCAAAATTGTCCACCCACAACCATTTGCACCACAGTACCCCAAATGAACTCTAGTGTAGAACGACTGTTTGAACAAACATATCCTGATTGCCAGTCACACACTACATCAACATATACTGGCCCAGCTCAAAGTCTACTGGAAATCCTCAGGTGTTACAGGACATTTCCCAGTCTGCCCCTACAAACATATACACATGGCAGACACCCAAGAGATAGAGCAGGATCTTTGACACTCACATCTGCTACTCTCCCTACTCAGGCCAACAAACATTTGCACACAACATTGCTACACAATTTTGGCAGTCTGTTAACATTGGCCAGACTTACATAACTCTCAGCTGTACAGATTACCATAGAATTTCCAGGACTGCAGTCAGTAAATAATGATATACCATACCTCTGAACCTATTACTGGACAAAGCATGACATACTTGGTTAACAGGGGGCCAGAAAGAGAGACATATCTCACATTATGGTGTTACAAACTGAGACAGTTGCTGGTGTTACAGGGCTTGTTGTACCATAATATTCCTGAAGGATATGATGTCTGAAACACTAATGGATGTCAACATTTAATGACTACAACCCTCACATTATCCTACTGATTTCACAAAAACAGAAGTTGTCTGAGGCACAGACCAAACATAACAGGAAACCTCTGGGCAGTCTGTGGACATATGGACAGTTGGGAGGTATGTCAGATACTGTCAGATGTCAAGTCATGCAGAAAATGTATGTCCAGACAAACCCTGTTCGTCTAGCAATCCTCTATGTGTATAACAGCAATACTTACTTACAATCTATACCCAGTTTTGGAGATTTATCCCCCATGTTGTTGGGCCATCTCCACATGTCTTGTCCTGAGAGGTATTTCCACCTATTGTCTGTGAAGCTGTTGCCCCCACACCTCCATAATGTCCCCTACACAGGCAAGGAAAAGGGGCAAGTCCCACATGAAGCACTGTGTTGCTATGGCATTGGCTAATCGAAAGACAACACAGCTGCTCTGGAAGCAAGTAGCAAATGGGAGACACTGATTGCTGAACAGGCCATCACCTGCTCATGAGAATTACCTACAAAAGACAAGCTTATGCAACACAGGTCTGAACACTTCTACACAAAGACAGACTGCGACTACACAAACCTAAACATTTGCATTATTCTGAGGAAATTCTTCAGCACTATAACAGGTATGTCAATCATTGTAATGGAATGCAGAAGGTGGATATAATAATGTCAAATGGGACATTAAAAACTAGGTTGCAACAAGACCTGCTGGACTCATGTGCTGCTGTCTAGCACCTATGGCCATTCCTGCTTGCCCTGTCTGCATTGACATGGATCAAATCTCTGGCCCCAGAGTCACCCCAGCAAAAGTCAGCTCATGTATGACTACTACTGGAGTGTCTGATGTCCAGTACTGAGTGTGACACTGCTAGGTCAGCTACCTGGGATTTTGTAATTATTCATATGTCACCTGTGAATGCTACTATGATACATATGCTTGTCTTACAAATGTAAGAGACTTATATAGGGTATGTGCATAGTACACAACAGGTGCAAAAGTGTGTGTTGAACTAAACTCGATATACTGAACGCAGAGCTGACAACTCTCTAGAGATTTGCAAACTGACCACATGTCTGCCTCATATTTGTAGTCAATTCCTCATACAGTTGTGTATTATCTGGCACATCACTGGCAACCCATGAAAGACTGAAGTCATATCATAATAGCATACATTTGATTGTCAGATGTCATATTCTGCAGAGTAGACCTGTGAATGCGATCCCGTCTTTGCTGGCAACTAAGTGTGTTTCACCTAGATTCATAAAGTGACACTATTTTCTGGCCTTTGCCCACCAGTGATGTGTGCCTTTGTTCAAATGTCTTGCTCTAACAGGAGCTAGGTGTCTTAGCATGAAACCCATGTCAATGTAAGTGTACCTTGTCCTGTAGAGCGCCAACATTTGTGCAGTCATTGACATCTGCTTTGTAGCTGTGGAGAGCACACTAACCTTGCCAGGTTACTAATCCCATCATACATTTAGACCACCAGATGGAGGGCTACAAAGCCACAGGAGGTGCAGTATTGAACATTATTATACACATTCACACCTCCAGGCCGGCCAAACAATATGATGCACTGGAGACATCCTGAGTGCAGTTATCTGACAAAACACCTACTGAAATCATAGCTAGCTACAGGCCTCCAATAATCACTATGGACACCCACCACACCTATTGGGACTTGCTGGAATCTGTCAGGATTGAACCATCTACCCTGCTCCTGGGTGCCTTCAACTACCCAACCACAGTGTGCATGACCTATGCCACCTGAATATGAATACACAGAGGTTCCTCGGCTTTGTCAATGGCAATGCATTGGATCAGCTGGTCAACACTCCTATGACAGGTGGAAATATCCTGTTCCTGGTCCTAACCAACATGAGTAGCCACTGTATTACTCCAACAGTGTCATTCTCCTTGGTACGATCTTACCACATAGCCATCACTGTTCAGGTCACTATCTCCCCTGCCCCCTCCATCAGGGTCAAACAAAATTAACTTTACAGAAATAACTATAAATCTCCTCAGAGCAGGTAGAGGTAGATTTACAGCCAACATCTCACCAGTTGGAACTAGCAGTAGTGTCCAGGCCCACACCACAATACTATGTGGGCACCTACATAGCTGTATGAACTCAGCAATACCTGACAGGACAACATCATCTCCCTCAAGGTGGGGTAAACATACGTAGTGGACAGCAGCAATACACAAATGCCATAATAGGTGGAAATAATTGCTGTACAGGGCCAAGAAGGAAAAGTTGCCTTATTGGAAGCAATGTCACCTTGGTCTGCACAAGCAAATAATGTCACAGGTGAATTACCCTAAGGCTATCTTTGAGTGCAAATTGGGCTCATCCACCAAGGCCAATCACTAGGCCTTCCACACCTGTCTGCAATCCCAGAGGCAGCACACAAATCTTCTCTGTAGTGGTGGTCAGTACCACCACATGCACATATGGCATAGATATAGACAACCGGCTATAGACAGGTGATGTGTAAACTTCACCTCCCTGTCCCCCCATTGATACACATGTGTATGCACAGCACCTGCCCCCCTCCTCTCACCATCAGGAAGCAGGTCAGTAATGCCCTCTTAAAGGCAACAAACAGAAGTCTCCATAGGGCTGCTACCATCCCTGGCTGCCTCCTACATGAACACAGGCATGAGCTCTAAGATCCATTTGGCATTGTAGTCAACCAAAGCCTGACCACCGGTGTCATCCCATCTGCACAGAGGACAGCCACTGTCATCCCTATACACAAAGGTAGAGCAATCCACCGACCCAGCTAATCATATACACATCAGCCTAACTAGCCTACTCTGCAAGGGCATGGAAGGCAATATCAAGGACATTATGAACAGGGACATCAGCAACCTCAAAATGCCTGAGCCCACACAGTGTGGTATTGTCAAAGGGAGATCAGGCCTGTTAAACCTGGTTGACTTCTCTGAAGTGGTCAACAAACACAAGGACAAGGGGAAGATGGTGAACTATGCCTACCTTCACCTAGCCCAATTCTCTCACAATAATCCCCAGTCACCCAGGATACATATGCCTACACAGCTAGGCATCAGCCTGTATGTTACCAGATGGGTAGGTAATTGGCTCAATGATAGTAGCCACTCGGTCAAAGTAGTTGAACCCACCTCTAGTAGTAGAGTCTTCCATAGCAGTGTACCCCAAGGATAGGTCTGGGGGCCTCTACTGTTTGATATATATGTATCTGAGGTACAGGACAAAAGCAGTGGTCTGTGGCTGACAAGGTTTACATATGCTTGTAAGCTGGCCACTGTCTTACATTCCCCTACTGATGTGAGAATCCCCCAAGAAGCCCTCACCCAATTAATGACTGGTGCAAGAAGCATTGCCGCAAACTGAATGCCAGGAGATGCATCATTCTCTTTGCTGTGGCAGTTGTCATCCACACTAATTATGACAGTAATAATGTACTGAGCATCCAGGTGTGAGGTGACTTGTGCACCAAGGTTGGTAGCAACCTGACAGTTTCCCACCATGTGGACACCATTGTACGGAAGGCTGTCTACATGGCCCACCTCACAAATATGGGTATGTCATCCAGA
Organism: Protopterus annectens; assembly: GCF_019279795.1. Classification (NCBI taxonomy): domain Eukaryota; kingdom Metazoa; phylum Chordata; order Ceratodontiformes; family Protopteridae; genus Protopterus; species Protopterus annectens. The sequence goes on along the minus strand of NC_056731.1, from coordinate 1,200,263,406 downwards.
AACCAGGAGGACACAACATCCCTGTACACCACCCTTATCAGACTCATTACCAAGTACAATGGCTCCTTTGGCATATACCTCGCCAAGCAAATGCAGCAGTTGCAGACCCCACAGAGGTTCCTGACCAGGAAAATCCAGGATCTGCAACACCTATCATATACAGGTAGACTGAAAGCCCTGTCCATGTCCTCAGTCTCATACAAACTGATCATGGGTGACCTGTGTCTGGCATACAAGGCCATGTCCAAACTAGCCTTGATGGAGTTTCTGCATATCTGTACAACAAACCACACTCACACATCATGCACGCAAGGCCATCACCTGCTCTGTGACATGTATAGTACTTGTTGGCAGGATAGTGTAGTATCTCAAACAATACACTATCTGTAAAATACACTCCCTCCCCATGTCTAGCAGAGTACATGTATACCCTCTTGAAGAAGAAGCTGGATGTCTGCATGTGGAATGGATGAGACACCCCTGGGATCCCATGTGTGTCCCAGCTGAACAGGGGAAACAGGTGCTGGCTTGGAAGGGGCATGGACAAAAGTCTGGGCCAGGCTTATGCTGGCATCAGGGTAAATAGCTTGGTATCATCTTATGAGGCTATGCACCTAGTATTTTACATGTTTCTTGTATGTATTGCAGACTGTCCTGCAATGTTGTCTGAAATGAATCTCTGTGAGTCTGAACTGTGTAGGTACTGCAGTGATAGTGTATAATCATGTCCCTTCATCAGTTATCACCACATATCATTACACCTTGTCATTGTTTGTGGTCTGTATAGCAGTAAGTCAGCTCTTACAGTATGTGCATATGCACCTGGTGACACTGTATAGCTCACTCCAATGGCTCTGGTCTTGGTCATCATTGCCATTCTGCTATTAGGCCCATCACACAGTAGGATTTGTCACCCTTTGTTGTGGGTCTGACAGTAGCAGTGAAAGAGATGGATTGCGGCAGGTAGAACTACCATAAGGTCTGCCCTGAAGGGCCTATAGGTGTCACAGCTGTGCCAGACTGTACCAAAAGTGTGTGTGTGTGTGTGTGTGTGTGTGTGTGTGTGTGTGTGTGTGTGTGTGTGTGTGTGTGTGTGTGTGTATCAGCAAACATATTACTGCAGGGTGTTAATATACATATGTTGTGTTGTGAGGGGTCATTGCATCCCTCCCCCTCACAACCTGATGTCAGTGTCGTAGTGGACTCCCATGATGATGGTGGTCATAGTGAGGCACAGGTATAGTTGTCAGTATCTGGATCCGTGCCATTGCTTGGTATCTCACTTTCACCCACCATGTTCCCACACACAGTTATTATGCCCACACATGCCCATTCCCCAACCACCATGGATAATGGACAGGTTAAGGGTGGTGGCATGGAACAAGCTAGTGTGTTGCATATGCCAAGTGTGAGTGTAGACTACAGCCATAGGCCACACAGACAAATGGACAGGGGTGCTCAACAGAGGACTGCTGCCCATCAAGCCCCTGTCACTAGTGCCACACCAGATGCATGTTACAGTCCATCATGAAGGCTCAGGCTCATAATGACTGCAACACCAGACAGATGCTCAGGGTCATGAATGCAGTGCTCCCTGCCATGTGTGATGATCTCCATGGCATTTCTGATGCCATACATCATCTTGCTGATGTTGTGGATAGACAGTGGGGTGAGACATTGCCACTGCTCGACTATGCAATGTCTGTGCTTGAGCATGTGGTGGGAGTAGGGCATCAGCCAGGTGGACGTAGGTCAGCAACATGATCAGCTGTGAGCCCATGTGGCAGTGCACATTCAGAGTCCCGTAGTTGCAGTACCAACAGTACTACTGAAGGGAGCGTGCTGTCCACCGCCATCCTGGAGTGGGCCATAGGCACGTTGCCCTGGCCAGTCCCATCAGGGATGCTGGTCCAGCAGACAGCAGTCACCATCAGGGAGTAGTACTGCATCTGTGCTTGGGCCTGACAGTGCCAGTGATACTGCTGGCAGAACCAGTTACCACATCCCTGCTGGGAGACGAACCATACATCCTGTCATGTATGATCCATGGCTGTCCAACATAGCTCTATGTCGGGCATCCACATCTCTTGATGGTGTGCAGACAAACACTCATGCATCCCTATTACAGGCCAGTCACCACCAGACATGCACAGCTCCTATGCACATCCCAGTTGAACATTGCCCCTCCAGACACACACATATGCATGATGTCAGCCATATGGCCCAGCTTAGACCTCTGGCAATTTAACACCACACCCTGTGCATGTGATGATATATGTGCAATAACCCTGTTATCCATACCATTGATGCACGGACATGCTCATATGGGTCTGATGCACCATGTGACTATGGTACAGTGTAGCAATGTCATGCTGTGTAAGGTGCTGTCTGCTGGCAGTAGCTATGGGTACACATCAAGGTGTATGTACCTTGTTAGCCATGATGCACTATTGCTGTTAGTACTGCCGACTGACTGTAGTGTCACATATTGTATTCTGATTGTGTTCCAGGTGTCTGTGCTTCTGCAGGCTGCGGGCTTGCTGACAGTAGTGGTGATGAGTAAAGCAGAGTAGAAACACAGTGACCTTTTCATAGGCAAGGTACAGCTGTAAATGTAGATGTTTACCAGGTGTATTTACATGCAGCAGTGTGTGAGGTGCAGTTGTGGCAGACAGTGTGACATTGCATACATACCCTTGACACAGTCACCTAGCCTGCATAAATGTCACCTGCATGTTCTGTAGGACCACAGGCTCACACATACAGAGGAGGTTACTTGATTACTGCCACTAAGTCCCTCACCAGCTTAGCCATTACTTTAATTGTAACAGATTTAGCTATCAGCACCTGTTGGCCCTGCCATTTCTGTCACATCCACTCGACCATCATGCAGTTGATGAGGGCTTGCCTGGTACTGTGTATGACAGGTTTGGGGTATGTAGGTTACTTGATTACTGCCACTAAGTCCCTCACCAGCTTAGCCATTACTTTAATTGTAACAGATTTAGCTATCAGCACCTGTTGGCCCTGCCATTTCTGTCACATCCACTCGACCATCATGCAGTTGATGAGGGCTTGCCTGGTACTGTGTATGACAGGTTTGGGGTATGTATTCCTGACACAGGTCAGCTTGTGTTAGTTAACCTGACAATCACCAACATGTGTCTCTGCTATCTCATATGCATGCTTGGCCTCTCATGCCGGTAGTGCACACAGAGTCATAGTCCTGTACATGGGCAGCTGATGAAAGGCTGAGCACACTCCTTACCTGCACAGTCTTATGAATGATAACAATAGAGACATAACACAGATAGCACAGCGGTACTGTAGTGTAGGGGTTGTTAGGATTGGCAATGGTGGGTTCAGAGGCCTTTATCATGTTAGAGCCATCACACACACACACACACACACACACACACACACACACACACACACACACACACACACACAAACACACACACACGCACACTGCTGTATGGGGACATGCACTGAGACCCACAAACACATGGAGGTTACACTTATCAGAGTAGATGACCTATCCATCTATTACTGTACAATACACACTGGTACGAACATTGCACCACAGTGGCTTGGTGTTAGAAGCTGTGTAATTGTGCTTGCACAGTGGATGACATCTGTATGGGCCAACAATAGGTTGCCAATGAGGGAGTTCACAGGGTTGTCGGGCACAAAAATGGTATAGTAATCACATACACACACTGAAACCAGCCAAAGGGGCTGTGCATACAGAAACACATACACAATGACATATTAGTAACCCTATGTATCCACTTGTATGTACTACATTGCTGTGTATACATGACAAGCTCCACATACATTATATGCTTGGGACATAACACACAACCTCTTATAACAGGTAATCCTGCAAATGCCTTCATGGATGGTGAGATTACCCACCAGACATAGCGAATGGTCTTGTCTACTGTCCTACATACCTGCACAAGTGATAGTGTGACAGACTTTGTATCAGCATGATGAGTCAGTCAGGTACGATGTCTGATGCTGACATGTGTGTCAGTATGGTAACTTTGACATATTTGGCAATGATATCACAGGAATGCTCATTGTCAGAGGACACAGACCACATATAGGTTGCAAACATGTGGATATCCCATGTACATCTGTAAAGATGACTGGTA